>NC_092112.1:17392065-17467065 GCF_045679555.1 Salvelinus alpinus
ATGTCTTTGTGTCAGCCAGGAATAATCTGCTTGATAAAATGGTGTGAGGGACAGATCAGTAACTTTGGCTTGCTGTGTTTATTTGTTTTGTACTGTTTGTTTCTCTTAGCATCTGTTTGTATAATCGATCACCTGAGCCATTGGAGCTTTATACCAGGGTTAGGGTCAATTCTAAACTGAGTTGAGAAATTGCTCTTTAATTCCAATTCAATTCTTGAATTTGAATTTAATTCAAATTGGCCACAGAATTTGAATTGAATTTGAATTAAAGGAAGTAGAATTTATTCCAATGAAACTCAAATGGCTTATTTATTCTACACATCACCATAATAATGTTTATTTGACCATCCTGTATGGTTAACACTACTATGTAGTTCATTTTTAAAACGCATTCTCCTAAAACAATTTTAAATAATTACAGTGGTCTGGAAATATTCTAAGATTATGTTGTGGGTTGTCTATAATAATTCATCATCCTCATAATGTTTTTTAATATCAGAAAAATACATTTCCGATAATGTATTAGATTCATTGATTGAATTGAATTACATTCTGAAATTCTGAATTGACCCCAACCCTGCTTTATACAGTACAGTTTGTGTTCAGTGAAAGAACAACAGGGGTTTATTTACTCTAGGAACCAAACGGAAGCAAACAGGACGAAAAGGGGAGGGACTAACTGAATTTGTCCAATAAGAAACCCTTGTTTCAGTTGCAAAATATTTTTCTACGGTGTGCATTAATGAATATACTCCTGCTGTTGGTTTCCTAGGATTGACCTCCGGCCACACCATAGATTCTAATGTAGGCTACTTTATTTGATAGTGTGCACGGACATGGTGACATGCAATTCCAGGATCTTAGGACCAAATGATATGAATAAAGGTGCCTGGGTCCCCTGAGGCCAGAGAGGACAGTACAACAGAGATTGGCTCACATTCACTTTGAATAGTTTGTGTCAAATCAAATCAAATTGTATTTGTCACATGCGCCGAATACAACAGGTGTAGAACTTACAGTGAAATGCTTACTTACAAGCCCTTAACCAATAATGCAGTTTTAAGAAAAATAACCCCCCCAAAAAGAATTTAAAAAAAAAAATTTAAATTAAAGAGCAGCAGTAAAATAACAATAGCGAGACTATTTACAGGGGGTATCAGTTGATGGTTTGGGTTTTCGGATGATAATGACATGGTGATCATTTGAATTAGCTTAGCCTATCCTGGTTTATCTTGATTGCGTTATCTCTGCCTTGATTCACCTACAGTTAAACTACATGTGCAGCCTACTTCACTACTGCTTCCCTGCTTGTAATGAAAAGACACTAGTCAGAAATATACAGTAGCCCAACTTGTATTGTATTAACTCTATTTTCTTAAAACTGCTTTGTTGGTTAAGGGCTTGTAAGTAAGAATTTCACCGGAAGGTCTACACCTGTTAATATTCAGCGCATGTGACAAATAACATTTGATTTAATTTGATTAATGAGCTCACCGGCAGTAGTCTACAGAGCATTGGTTCAACTTCAAACAGTAGAAGATGAACCCATAGAGTTTCACCTGAAATACTCTGCCTCAAATGAGTGCTAGTTGAGATTGGAGCAAAAGATTGTACCCAGAGCCTCTGAAGCGGAATAACCATGGTCCTCATCCAAATGGCACCATATTCCATATAAAGTGCACTACTTTTGACCAGATCCCTATGGGCCCTGGTCAAAAATAGTGCACTACATATGGAATAAGGTGCCATTTGGGACATAGCCCATGACTCAGCATGCCAATAAACTGAGCTGGTATTAAAATCACACAGATCTCTTGGGGGATAGGAAGGAGGAGCACATATTGGATACTTTGTTTCAGACCACCTCATTACAGTAGAGGCTGCCTAATGAAGTGTGAGGGGCCATTCTCATTATAACAAGGAGTAAGTCCCAATTATCGCTCCTTTCTCCCAAAGTGTGCAGCTGTTCACATCCCTTCACTGATTTGAAAGAAAATTACTGGTATAATTAATATGGTGGAAATTCGCCTAGCCAGCACCTTACCTAAACAGGTGTGTGTTTCCAATGCTTTTGGATTTGTGGGGAACAAGTAAACAAGTGAAAACTTTGGGAGAAAGGAGATATTATTGCAGGGATCATCAACTAGATTAAGCCGCGGACCACCCGCGGGCCAAGTTTGGGGAACCCTGTATTATTGGGACACACGCTGAGGAACCTGGCTGCAGTTCTGTGTTGTTCTGAGTGTCCTTACTATTTAACGCTGTATGAAAAGGTTTAAAGATGGCAAGAGCTTTCCCTCGGAGGCTTATGAGGACACAAATGGCATCTAGCATCCCTTTTAAAATGTGTTTGTGTGTGGGGCTGTGGAGGGGCGTCCTGATTCTCAGTCTTATAACAGCCTGGTATAGCTTCTTATCTGGGTCTCCTTAGCCATCTTGGGACTGATAGCCTACATCACATGGTCGAGTCAGACTACAGTCTAAATAGACATGCGTTTAATTGATCACATTTAGTGTGTTCATTTTTTAATAAAAAATTAAATAAAAATAGGTGGTAGATCAGCTTCAATATTGCAGATAGAATCTGGCTTCCATCAATGTAATTGTCTGTATCATTTCCAATGCCCATATACAGTATATATTTGACATAATCTCAGTATATGTCATGCCCTGACCTTAGAGATCCTTTTTATGTCTCTATTTTGGTTTGGTCAGGGCATGAGTTTTGGTGGGTATTCTATGTTCTATGTTTTGTAGTTCTCTGTTTTGGCCGGGTAGGGTTCTCAATCAGAGACAGCTGTCTATCGTTGTCTCTGATTGAGAACCATACTTAGGCTGCCCTTTTTCCCACCTGTGGTTGTGGGAAGTTGACTTTATTTAGGGCACATAGCCTTTAGCTTCACGGTTTGTTTTTGTAGTGTGTATTGTTTTGTTCGGCGTCATTTTTATTAATAAAAGGAAAATGTACGCTCACCACGCTGCACCGTGGTCCTCTTCTTTTAACGGCCGTGTCAGTATATATACACCTGTTCTGAAAGGCCCCAGAGTCTGCAACACCACTAAGCAAGTGGCACTATGAAGACTAAGGAGCTCTCCAATCATGTCAGGGACAAATTTGTGGAGAAGTACAGATCAGGGTTGGGTTATAAAAAAATATCCCAAACTTTGAACATCCCACAGAGCACCATTAAAAAAAAAAATTAAATGGAAAGAATATGGCACCACAAAAAACCTGCCAAGAGAGGGCCGCCCACCAAAACTCACAGACTAGGCAAGGAGGGCATTAATCAGAGAGGCAACAAAGAGACCAAAGATATCCCTGAAGGAGCTGCAAAGCTCCATAGCGGAGATTGGAGTATCTGTCCATAGGACCACTTTAAGCCGTACACTCCACAGAGCTGGGATTTACGGAAGAGTGGCCAGAAAAAAGTAATTGCTTAAAGAAAAAAATAAGCAAACACGTTTGGTGTTCGCCAAAAGGCATGTGGGAAACTCCCAAAACATATGGAAGAAGGTACTCTGGTCAGATGAGACTAAAATTTAGCTTTTTGGCCATCTAGGTCTGGTGCAAACCCAACACATCTCATCACCCCGAGAACACCTCTCACACCACGAGAACACCATCCCCACAGTGAAGCATGGTGGTGGCAGCATGCTGTGGGGATGTTTTTCATCGGCAGGGACTGGGAAACTGGTCAGAATTGAAGGAGTGATGGATGGTGCTAAATACAGGGAAATTCTCGAGGGAAACCTGTTTCAGTCTTCCAGAGATTTGAGACAGGGACGGAGGTTCATCTTCCAGCAGGACAATGACCCTAAGCATACTGCTAAAACAACACTCGAGTGGTTTAAGGGGAAACATTTAAATGTCTTGGAATGGCCTAATTAAAGCCCAGACCTCAATCCAATTGAGAATATGTGGTATGATTTAAAGATTGCTGTACACCAGCGGAACCCATTCAACTTGAAGGAGCTGGAGCAGTTTGCCTTGAAGAATGTGCAAAAATCCCAGTGGCTAGATGTGCCAAGCTTATAGAGACATACCCCAAGAGACTTGAAACTGTAATTGCTGCAAAAGGTGACTCTACAAAGTATTGACTTTGGGGGGGTGAATAGTTATGCACGCTCAAGTTTTCAGTTTTTTGTCTTATTTCTTGTTTGTTTCACAATAAAAATATTTTGCATCATCAAAGTGGTAGGCATGTTGTGTAAATCAAATGATACAAACCACCAAAAAATCTATTTTAATCCCAGGTTGTAAGGCAACAAAATAGGAAACATGCCAAGGTGGGTGAATACTTTCGCAAGCCACTGTATATCAACTGGGCTGTTGTGAAGCAGGTCGAGAGCTTTAAGTTCCTTAGCGTCCACATCACTAAGGACTTAACATGGCCCACACACACCCCCTCAGTTGTGAAGAGGGTACAGCAGCGCCTATTTTCCCTCAGGAGGTTGAAAAGATTTGGCAGCTGGGGGGGGCATGTACCCCAGCTGGGGGGGGCATGCACCATCGAGAGCATCTTCACTGGCTGCACCACCACTTGTTATGGCAAATGCACTACAGAGGGTGGTGTGGACAGCCCAGTACATAACTGGGCCGAGCTCCTTGCTGTCCAGGACCTCTAAATCAGGCCCGAAAAATTGCCTTAGACTCCAGCCACCCAAGCCATAGGCTGTTCACTCTTCTACCATCTGACAAATGGTACCAGGTTCTGAGACAGCTTCTACCCCCAAGCCACGAGACTGCTTCATAGCCAGACTGCACACCATATACACACTCACTAGACTTAACATGTTGAAGTCGGAAGTTTACATACACTTAGGTTGGAGTCATTAAAACTCGTTTTTCAACCACCCCACAAATTTCTTGTTAACAAACTATAGTTTTGGCAAGTTGGTTAGGACATCTACTTTGTGCATGACACAAGTAATTTTTCAAACAATTGTTTGCAGACAGATTATTTCACTTATAATTCACTGTATCACAATTCCAGTGGGTCAGAAGTTTACATACACTAAGTTATCTTTGCCTTTAAACAGCTTGGGAAATTCCAGAAAATGATGTCCTGGCTTTAGAAGCTTCTGTTTGGCTAATTAACATCATTTGAGTCAATTGGAGGTGTACCTGTGGATGTATTTCAAGGCCTACCTTCAAACTCAGTGCCTCTTTGCTTGACATCATGGGAAAATCAAAAGAAATCAGCCAAGACCTCAGAAAAATAATTGTAGACCTCCACAAGTCTGGTTCATCCTTGAGAGAAATTTCCAAACACCTGTAGGTACCACGTTTATCTGTACAAACAATAGTAGGCAAGTATAAACACCATGGGACCGCACAGCCGTCATACCGCTCAGGAAGGAGATGTGTTTTGTCTCCTAGAGATGAACGTACTTTGGTGCGAAAAGTGCAAACCAATCCCAAAACAACAGCAAAGGACCGTGTGAAGATGCTGGAGGAAACAGGTACAAAAGTATCTATATCCACAGTAAAATGAGTCCTATATCGACATAACATGAAAGGCCGCTCAGCAAGGAAGAAGCCACTGCTCCAAAACCACCATAAAAAAAGCCAGACTACGGTTTGCAACTGCACATGGGGACAAAGATCACACTTTTTGGAGAAATGTCCTCTGGTCTGAGGACAAAATAGAATGGTTTGGCCATAATGACCATCGTTATGTTTGGATGAAAAAGGGGGAGGCTTGCAAGCCCGAAGAACACCATCCCAACCGTGATGCACGGGGGTGGCAGCATCATGTTCTGGGGATGCTTTGTTGCAGGAGGGACTGGTGCACTTCACAAAATAGATGGCATCATGAGGATGGAAAATTATGTGGATATATTGAAGCAACATCCCAAGACATCAGTCAGGAAGTTAAAGCTTGGTCGCAAATGGGTCTTCCAAATGGACAATGACCCCAAGTATACTTCCAAAGTTGTGGCAAAATGGCTTAAGAACAACAAAGTTAAGGTATTGGAGTAGCCAACACAAAGCTCTGACCTCAATCCTGTAGAAAGTTTGTGAGCAGAACTGAAAATGCATGTGCGAGCAAGGAGGCCTACAAACCTGACTCAGTTACACCAGCTCTGTCAGGAGGAATGGGCCAAAATTCACCCAACTTATTGTGGGAAGCTTGTGGAAGGCTACCTGAACCGTTTGACCCAAGTTAAACAATTTAAATGCAATGCTACCAAATACTAATTGAGTGTATCTAAACTTCTGACCCACTGGGAATGTGATGAAAGAAATTGTAACGGCTTTCCTCTTCCTCAACTGAGGATGAAGAGTAACAAGGATCGGAGAACCAATGCGCAGCGTGGTAAGTGTTCATGATGAATTTTAATAGAACAAAACTGAACACTGAAAATACAAAACAATAAAGAGAACGAACTAAACCGAAACAGTTCCGTGTGGAACACACAGACACGGAAGACAACCACCCACAAAACACAACAGAAAACAGGCTACCTAATTGAGAACCATATCAGGCCAAACGAAAAACACAACAAAGAAACACAAAACATAGATAACCCACCCAACTCACGTCCTGACCAACTAAAACAAAGAAATAACACAAGAACTAGGGTCAGAACGTGACAGAAATAAAAGCTGAAATAAATAATTCTCTCTACTATTATTCTGACATTTCACATTCTTAAAATAAAGTGGTGATCCTAACTGACCTAAAACAGGGAAATGTTACTACTATTAAATGTCAGGAATTGTGTAAATCTGAGTTTAAATGTACAGGTACTGTATATGTAAACTTCCGACTTCAACTGTATCTACCTCACATACCTTATTATTATTTTTATTTATTTATTTATTTATTTATTTAACCTTTATTTAACCAGGTAGGCAAATTGAGAACACGTTCTCATTTACAATTGCGACCTGGCCAAGATAAAGCAAAGCAGTTCGACACATACAACAACACATAGTTACACATGGAGTAAAACAAACATATAGTCAATAATACAGTGAAAAAAAAAAAAAAAAAAAATAAGTCTATATACAATGTGAGCAAGTGAGGTGAGATAAGGGAGGTGAAGGCAAACAAATATATGTATAAATAAATAAAAATATAAAGGCCATGGAGGCGAAGTGAGTACAACACAGCAAGTAAAATAAAATAAAAAATAAAAAAAATAAAAATAAAAAAAAACAATGGAATGGTTGGTTTGCAGTGGAAGAAAGTGCAAAGTAGAGACAGAAATAATGGGGTGCAAAGGAGCAAAATAAATTAATAAATAAATACAGTAGGTAAAGAGGTAGTTGTTTGGGCTAAATTGTAGATGGGTTATGTACAGGTGCAGTAATCTATGAGCTGCTCTGACAGCTGGTGCTTAAAGCTAGTGAGGGAGATAGGTGTTTCCAGTTTCAGAGATTTTTGTAGTTCGTTCCAGTCATTGGCAGCAGAGAACTGGAAGGAGAGGCGTCCAAAGGAAGAATTGGTTTTGGGGGTGACTAGAGAGATATACCTGCTGGAGCGCGTGCTACAGGTAGGTGCTGCTATGGTGACCAGCGAGCTGAGATAAGGGGGGACTTTACCTAGCAGGGTCTTGTAGATGACCTGGAACCAGTGGGTTTGGCGACGAGTATGAAGCGAGGGCCAGCCAACGAGAGTGTACAGGTCGCAGTGGTGGGTAGTATATGGGGCTTTGGTGACAAAACGGATGGCACTGTGATAGACTGCATCCAATTTATTGAGTAGGGTTTTGGAGGCTATTTTGTAAATGACATCACCGAAGTCGAGGATTGGTAGGATGGTCAGTTTTACAAGGGTATGTTTGGCAGCATGAGTAAAGGATGCTTTGTTGCGGAATAGGAAGCCAATTCTAGATTTGACTTTGGATTGGAGATGTTTGATGTGAGTCTGGAAGGAGAGTTTACAGTCTAACCAGACACCTAGGTATTTGTAGGTGTTCACATATTCTAAGTCAGAGCCGTCCAAAGTAGTGATGTTGGACAGGCGGGCAGGAGCAGGCAGTGATCGGTTGAAGAGCATGCATTTGGTTTTACTTGTATTTAAGAGCAGTTGGAGGCCACGGAAGGAGAGTTGTATGGCATTGAAGCTCGCCTGGAGGGTTGTTAACACAGTGTCAAAAGAAGGGCCAGAAGTATACAGAATAGTGTCGTCTGCGTAGAGGTGGATCAGAGAATCACCAGCAGCAAGAGCGACATCATTGATGTAAACAGAGAAGAGAGTCGGTCCAAGAATTGAACCCTGTGGCACCCCCATAGAGACTGCCAGAGGCCCGGACAACAGACCCTCCGATTTGACACACTGAACTCGATCAGAGAAGTAGTTGGTGAACCAGGCGAGGCAATCATTAGAGAAACCAAGGCTGTCGAGTCTGCCAATGAGGATGTGGTGATTGACAGAGTCAAAGGCCTTGGCCAGGTCAATGAATACGGCTGCACAGTATTGTTTCCTATCGATGGCGGTTACGATATCGTTTATGACCTTGAGCGTGGCTGAGGTGCACCCATGACCAGCTCTGAAACCAGATTGCATTGCGGAGAAGGTGTGGTGGGATTCGAAATGGTCGGTAATCTGTTTGTTGACTTGGCTTTCGAAGACCTTAGAAAGGCAGGGTAGGATAGATATAGGTCTGTAGCAGTTAGGGTCAAGGGTGTCCCCCCCTTTGAAGAGGGGGATAACCGCAGCTGCTTTCCAATCTTTGGGGATCTCAGACGACACGAAAGAGAGGTTGAAGAGGCTAGTAATAGGGGTGGCAACAATTTCAGCAGATAGTTTTAGAAAGAAAGGGTCCAGATTATCTAGCCCGGCTGATTTGTAAGGGTCCAGATTTTGCAGCTCATTTAGAACATCAGCTGACTGTATTTGGGAGAAAGAGAAATGGGGAAGGCTTGGGCGAGTAGCAGAGGGGAGGGCAGTGCTGTTGTCCGGGGTAGGGGTAGCCAGGTGGAAGGCATGGCCAGCCGTAGAAAAATGCTTATTGAAATTCTCAATTATAGTGGATTTGTCGGTGGTGACAGTGTTTCCTATCTTCAGAGCGGTTGGAAGCTGGGAGGAGGTGTTCTTATTCTCCATGGACTTTACGGTGTCCCAGAACTTTTTTGAATTTGTGTTGCAGGAAGCAAATTTCTGCTTGAAAAAGCTAGCCTTGGCTGTTCTAACTGCCTGTGTATATTGGTTTCTGGCTTCCATGAAAAGTTGCATATCACGGGGGCTGTTCGATGCTAATGCAGAACGCCATAGGATGTTTTTCTGTTGGTTAAGGGCAGTCAGGTCAGGAGAGAACCAAGGGCTATATCTGTTCCTGGTTCTAAATTTCTTGAATGGGGCATGCTTATTCAAGATGGTGAGGAAGGCATTTTTAAAAAATGACCAGGCATCCTCTACTGACGGGATGAGATCAATATCCTTCCAGGATACCCCGGCCAGGTCGATTAGAAAGGCCTGCTCGCTGAAGTGTTTCAGGGAGCGTTTGACAGTGATGAGTGGAGGTCGTTTGACCGCTGACCCATTACGGATGCAGGCAATGAGGCAGTGATCGCTGAGATCTTGGTTGAAAACAGCAGAGGTGTATTTGGAGGGCAAGTTTGTTAGGATGATATCTATGAGGGTACCCGTGTTTACGGAATTGGGGTGGTACCTGGTAGGTTCATTTATAATTTGTGTGAGATTGAGGGCATCAAGCTTAGATTGTAGGGTGGCTGGGGTGTTGAGCATGTTCAAATTTAGGTCGCCTAGCAGCACGAGCTCTGAAGATAGATGGGGGGCAATCAGTTCACATATAGTGTCCAGAGCACAGCTGGGGGCAGAGGGTGGTCTATAGCAGGCGGCAACGGTGAGAGACTTGTTTTTAGAGAGGTGGATTTTTAAAAGTAGAAGTTCAAATTGTTTGGGAACAGACCTGGATAGTATAACAGAACTCTGCAGGCAGTCTTTGCAGTAGATTGCAACACCGCCCCCTTTGGCCGTTCTATCTTGTCTGAAAATCTTGTAATTGGGGATGAAAATGTCTGAATTTTTGGTGGTCTTTCTAAGCCAGGATTCAGACACGGCTAAAACATCCGGGTTGGCAGAGTGTGCTAAAGCAGTGAACAAAACAAACTTAGGGAGGAGGCTTCTAATGTTAACATGCATGAAGCCAAGGCTATTACGGTTACAGAAGTCATCAAAAGAGAGCGCCTGGGGAATAGGAGTGGAGCCAGGTACTGCAGGGCCTGGATTCACCTCTACATCACCAGAGGAACAGAGGAGGAGTAGGATAAGGGTACGGCTAAAAGCTATGAGAATTGGTCGCCTAGAGCTACTAGAGCAGAGAGTAAAAGGAGGTTTCTGGGGGCGATAAAATAGTTTAAAGGAATAATGTACAGACAAAGGTATGGTAGGATGTGAATACAGTGGAGGTAAACCTAGGTATTGAGTGATGATGAGAGAGATATTGTCTCTAGAAACATCATTGAAACCAGGTGATGTCATCGCATATGTGGGTGGTGGAACTGAGAGGTTGGATATGGTATAGAGAGCAGGGCTAGAATCTCTACAGTGAAATAAGCCAATAAACACTAACCAGAACAGCAATGGACAAGGCATATTTACATTAAGGAGAGGCATGCTAATCGAGTGATCAATAAGGGTCCAGTGAGTAGAGGTTGGTTGGGGTCGTGGCGATCCAGACAGCTGGCCGGGTATATGGCTATCGGTAGCAGCATAGGATGGAGGTCTGTTTGTAGATACCTCGTGCGTTTCCGTCGGTAGGTTAGTGGGGTTCCGTGTAGTGGGGTTCCGTGTGGTAGAGGGGATCAATCCAAATTGGCAAAATAGATATAGTGACCCAAGGAAAAAATAAAATAAATAAATAATAATAATAATAATAGTTGTCCAATATACTTGTTCAAATAGCAGCCGATAAGACAGCTAACGATTAGCGGGCCTCAGATGAGCGTTCAGGTAACGTCGGGACGGAGGTGCCAGTTGGATAAATCCCTCGGGCAGATAACGTCGGCAGTCAGTCGCGGCAGTCAGTCGTGAAGGCCCGGTGGGGTTCCGTATCTGCAGCAGCAACAAAAGAAACGGGTCCGGATGGTGATGGAACTCCTCAGCTGGCTAGCTCCAGAATGATTAGAGTTTGCTCCGGGGTCGACGTAAGCCAATAGTCACACGGTTTGCAGCTAGCTAGCTGCGAAATCAAGGTACAAGTGTCCAGAGCCTGCGGCTGGAATCCGGGGAAACTGAGAGAAAAAAAGAGTCCCGGAATGCTCCGGTCCGAGTCGCGTTGCACAAAAGTGCCGGTAGATTATCGAGCTAAAGGAATAGCTGATGACCACTAAACGTGGGCAGCTGAAACACCAACGCTAGCCAGCAAACCGGCTAATTTCGGGGCAGCTACAGATTAGCTTCTGGCTAGCTATCGGAGTAGCTTCTGGTTAAGCTTTCAGGCTAGCTTCTGAATTAGCCCCTGGCTAGCTTCCACGATGGATTTTCAGATTGAGGTAAGTAATACTTTTTGTAATTGGTGAAGCGGGTTGCAGGAAAGCTTTTGCAGGAAAGCTTTTGTAGTTGAGTTCTTGGATAATAAAATAGATAAAGGATATGCGAAGAAAGGTGTAAATATATATATATACAGGACACGAACAATACGGAACAGAAAAAGACGTCTGAACTGCTAAGCCACCTTGGATTATCTATCCTGATACCTAGTCACTTTACCCTGCCTTCATGTACATATCTACCTCAAATACCTTATTATTATCTATCCTGATACCTAGTGTTACGGCTCTCCTTGGTGGTATGAAGCGCAGCGTGGTAAGTGTTCATGATTATTTTATTTCAAAAACACTTAAACAAAAGAACAAACATGAAAACGAAAGCGCACAGTTCTGTCAGGGAGAAACACTAAACAGAAAACAAGATCCCACAACCTAATGGTGGGGAAAAGGGCTGCCTAAGTATGATCCCCAATCAGAGACGGTATATCTCTCTGGTCACCCCCAAAACCAATTCTTCCTTTGGCCGCCTCTCCTTCCAGTTCTCTGCTGCCAATGACTGGAACGAACTACAAAAATCTCTGAAACTGGAAACACTTATCTCCCTCACTAGCTTTAAGCACCAGCTGTCAGAGCAGCTCATAGATTACTGCACCTGTACATAGCCCATCTATAATTTAGCCCAAACAACTACCTCTTTACCTACTGCATTTATTTATTTATTTTGCTCCTTTGCACCCCATTATTTCTATCTCTACTTTACACTTTCTTCCACTGCAAACCAACCATTCCAGTGTTTTTTTTGTTTTTTTTACTTGCTATATTGTATTTACTTCGCCACCATGGCCTTTTTATATTTTTATTTATTTATATATATATTTTGTTTTGCCTTCACCTCCCTTATCTCACCTCACTTGCTCACATTGTATATAGACTTATTTTTCACTGTATTATTGACTGTATGTTTGTTTTACTCCATGTGTAACTATGTGTTGTTGTATGTGTCGAACTGCTTTGCTTTATCTTGGCCAGGTCGCAATTGTAAATGAGAACGTGTTCTCAATTTGCCTACCTGGTTAAATAAAGGTGAAATAAATAAAAGTGACAATGATAGACAGCTGCCTCTGATTGGGAACCACACTCGGCCAAAAACAAAGAAACAGAAAACATAGAATGCCCACCCAAATCACACCCTGACCTAACCAAATAGAGAAATAAAAAGGCTCTCTAAGGTCAGGGTGTGACACCTAGTCACTTTAACCTGCCTTCATGTACATATCTACCTCAAATACCACGTACCTCTGCACATGGATCTGGTACTGGTACTCCCTGTATATAGATCCACATTGATCTGGTACTGGTACTCCCTGTATATAGATCCACATTGATCTGGTACTGGTACTCCCTGTATATAGCTCAACATTGATCTGGTACTGGTACTTCCTGTATATAGCTCCACATTGATCTGGTACTGGTACTCCCTGTATATAGCTCCACATTGATCTGGTACTGGTACTCTCTGTATATAGCTCCACATTGATCTGGTACTGGTACTCCCTGTATATAGCTCCACATTGATCTGGTACTGGTACTCCCTGTACATAGCTCCACATTGATCTGGTACTGGTACTCCCTGTATACAGCTCCACATTGATCTGGTACTGGTACTCCCTGTATATAGATCCACATTGATCTGGTACTGGTACTCTCTGTATATAGCTCCACATTGATCTGGTACTGGTACTCCCTGTATATAGCTCCACATTGATCTGGTACTGGTACTCCCTGTACATAGCTCCACATTGATCTGGTACTGGTACTCTCTGTATATAGCTCCACATTGATCTGGTACTGGTACTCCCTGTATATAGCTCCACATTGATCTGGTACTGGTACTCTCTGTATATAGCTCCACATTGATCTGGTTGTGGTACTCCCTGTATTAAACTCCACATTGATCTGGTACTGGTACTCTCTGTATATAGCTCCACATTGATCTGGTACTGGTACTCCCTGTATAAAGCTCTACATTGATCTGGTACTGGTACTCCCTGTATATAGCGCTACATTGATCTGGTACTGGTACTCCCTGTATATAGCTCCACATTGATCTGGTACTGGTACTTCCTGTATATAGCTCTACATTGATCTGGTACTGGTGTAACAGTATAACTTTAGACCGTCCCCTCGCCCCGACACGGGCGCGAACCAGGGACCCTCTGCACACATCAACAACTGACACCCACGAAGCGTCGTTACCCATCGCTCCACAAAAGCCGCGGCCCTTGCAGAGCAAGGGGAAACCCTACTTCAGGTCTCAGAGCAAGTGACGTAACCGATTGAAATGCTATTAGCGCGTACCCGCTAACTAGCTAGCCATTTCACATCCGTTACACTCACCCCCCTTTCAACCTCCTCCTTTTCCGCAGCAACCAGTGATCCGGGTCAACAGCATCAATCTAACAGTATAACTTTAGTACGTCCCCTCGCCCCGACCCGGGCGCGAACCAGGGACCCTCTGCACACATCGACAACAGTCACCCACGAAGCGTCGTTACCCATCGCTCCACAAAAGCCGCGGCCCTTGCAGAGCAAGGGGAAACCCTACTTCAAGTCTCAGAGCAAGTGACGTAACTGATTGAAACACTATTAGCGCGTACCCGCTAACTAGCTAGCCATTTCACATCAATTACACTCACCCCCCTTTCGACCTCCTCCTTTTCCGCAGCAACCAGTGATCCGGGTCACGGCACCAATGTAACAGTATAACTTTAGACCGTCCCCTCGCCCCGACACGGGCGCGAACCAGGGACCCTCTGCACACATCAACAACTGACACCCACGAAGCGTCGTTACCCATCGCTCCACAAAAGCCGCGGCCCTTGCAGAGCAAGGGGAAACCCTACTTCAGGTCTCAGAGCAAGTGACGTAACCGATTGAAATGCTATTAGCGCGTACCCGCTAACTAGCTAGCCATTTCACATCCGTTACACTGGTACTCCCTGTATATAGCTCTACATTGATCTGGTACTGGTACTCCCTGTATATAGCTCCACATTGATCTGGTACTGGTACTCCCTGTATAAAGCTCTACATTGATCTGGTACTGGTACTCCCTGTATATAGCGCTACATTGATCTGGTACTGGTACTCCCTGTATATAGCTCCACATTGATCTGGTACTGGTACTTCCTGTATATAGCTCTACATTGATCTGGTACTGGTACTCCCTGTATATAGCTCTACATTGATCTGGTACTGGTACTCCCTGTATATAGCGCTACATTGATCTGGTACTGGTACTTCCTGTATATAGCTCTACATTGATCTGGTACTGGTACTCCCTGTATATAGCTCTACATTGATCTGGTACTGGTACTCCCTGTATATAGCGCTACATTGATCTGGTACTGGTACTTCCTGTATATAGCTCCATTATTCGTATTTTATTTTATTTGTTGTGCTATTTTTTCATTTGTATTATTATTTTGAAAATCTGCGTTGTTGGGAAAGACTCGTAAGCAAGCATTTCACAGTAAAGTCTACACCAGCTGTATTCGGCACGTGACAAATAACATGTGGTTTGATTTGATTTGATATTGAATGGATGCCTTGATGCAGATGCGTTAATAAAGACTGAGAGGTGCACAGGTTCCACGACAACCCATATGAAAGGGGCTGCGCTGAAGGAGGATATTTTTAGAACGGTCAAGTGGTTTGTTCTCCCTGGAAACCAGCCTGCTGCTGCTTCAGTGATTGGGTACTTGACGTCAGCCAAGCCAAGCTGTGGACCAAGGCTTATCACTATGGATGGGCTGGAACCCAAAGGTTTTTTTCAAGGCAGAGGTGTTGTACGTAGTAAATGCCCCTTCTGTTTCAGAGTAACCTGGGTTAATCTTTTCTTCCTCCTGAAGTGTGCACTCGTTCACTACTCCCCACAAGGCTTAAAGCATTGGACCGATGTAGGCACGGGCTAGAAAGAAGGACTTTTCATATACAGGTCAAGTGAACAAGTGCATACTTCGGGAGAATGGAGAGGTTATTGGTATGCAACCATTGCTTCCCCTACCCCTCTGCTTCAAGCGCAGCGGTTGACAGACCATATTCAGTACAGTTTATTATGTGATGCTCTTGGCTCTCACAGAGGATATAAAACAACACCAATTACACATCTGTATGAGAACTTACACTACCACTACACTATTTGGGGTTACTTACAAATGTCCTTGTTTTTTAAAGAAAAGCTAATTTTTTGTCCATTAAAATAACATCAAATTGATCAGAAATACAGTGTAGACATTGTTAATGTTGTAAGTGACTATTGTAGCTGGCAACGGCAGATATTTTTATGGAATATCTACATAGGCAGAGGCCCATTGTCAGCAATCATCACTCCTGTGTTCCAATGGCACGTTGTGTTAGCTAATCCAAGTTTATTATTTTAAAAGGCTAATTGATCATTAGAAAACCCTTTTGCAATTATGTTAGCACAGCTGGAACTGTTGTTCTGATTAAAGAAGCAATACAACTGGCCTTCTTTAGACTCGTTGAGTATCTGGAACATCAGCATTTGGGGGTTTGATTACAGTCTGAAAATGTCCAGAAACAAAGACCTTTCTTCAGAAACTAGTCAGTCTATTCTTGTTCTGAGAAATGAAGGCTATTCCATGCGACAAATTGCCAAGAAACTGAAGATCTTGTACAATGCTGTGTACTACTTCCTTCACAGAACAGTGCAAACTGGCTCTAACCAGAATAGAAAGAGGAGTGGGAGGCCCCGGTGCACAACTGAGCAAGAGGACAAGTACATCAGAATGTCTAGTTTGAGAAACAGACTCTTCACAAGTCCTCAACTGGCAGCTTCATTAAATAGTACCCGCAAAACAACAGTCTCAACGTCAACAGTGAAGAGGCGACTGCCATTTCCAACTACAATAGTCATTTACAACATTAATGTCTACACTGTATTTCTGATCAATTTGATGTTATTTCAATGGACAAAAAATGTGATTTTCTTTCAAAAACAAGGACATTTCTAAGCGACCCCAAACTTTTGAACGCGAGTGTACATTTCAACAAGGTTACTCAAAAATTTGATTTGAGCCCTCACTTGCTGCAGTCTCAGTTGATTCAATACAATACATTTACAGTAGAGTAGGCTATATGACATTTAATATCAGACAGATCCATTTAATATCAGACAGACCCATTTAACATCTGACAGACACATTTAATATCAGAAAGACCCGTTTAATATCAGACAGACCTATTTAATATCAGACAGACCAGCTTAATATCAGCCAGACCCATTTAATATCAGCCAGAACCATTTAATATCAGACAGACCCATTTAATATCAGACAGACCCATTTAATATCAGCCGGAACCATTTAATATCAGACAGACCCATTTAATATCAGACAGACCCATTTAATATCAGCCAGACCTGTTTAATATCAGACAGACCCATTTAATATCAGCCGGAACCATTTAATATCAGACAGACCCATTTAATATCAGACAGACCCATTTAATATCAGCCAGACCTGTTTAATATCAGCCAGACCTGTTTAATATCAGCCAGACCTGTTTAATATCAGACAGACCCGTTTAATATCAGCCAGACCTGTTTAATATCAGACAGACCCGTTTAATATCAGCCAGACCTCTTTAATATCAGCCAGACCTGTTTAATATCAGCCAGACCTGTTTAATATCAGAAAGACCCGTTTAATATCAGACAGACCCGTTTAATATCAGACAGACCCGTTTAATATCAGACAGACCCGTTTAATATCAGCCAGACCTGTTTAATATCAGACAGACCCATTTAATATCAGCCAGACCTGTTTAATATCAGACAGACCTGTTTAATATCAGAAAGACCCAAGGTCAAAGTCACTTTGCCTGAGGAAAGAGAGAAATAGAGAGAAAGAAATAGGTGAATCAACATGGGTGTCCCTATCTAATAAAATTTGTAAAAATGTGTCACTACATTCCCCTGATACAACCACCCCCCTCCCAAGCACACACAAAACATCAGGTCTCTCGCATCATTGGTCACTGTCCCTCAGAAAGGAGGCTCTAGCATATAGGAAACACAATGCAGTACGCCATTCATCGGGGGACAGATAGCATCTTATCTGCAGGCTTCCTCCACAGTGCAAGGACAGCATCGGAAATATAATACACGCTCCGGCCTCTGTTTATCCTGCAGATTAGCGGGCTTTTTATGCTGGGGGGGGGGGGGTTATTGCCCTCTGTGTTGGAAAAGTAGTCTACTGAGAGAAGCACTTCGGTCGGCACATTGATTTCAGAACAGACAGTACTAGCTGACCCACACACCTGGGTTCAAGTAGTGTTCATTGTCGATCAAATAGTTTAGCTGCTCTCGATTCAGCTTGCCTGGCTGGCCGTGCAATGGAACCAATCGAGCAGTTCCAAAAGTGCAAACCGGCTAAATGGAACCAATAGAGTAGTACCCAAAGTGGCAAACCCCACCCATCTGGCATCACTCCAGACATATTTGATTAAACACTTAAAGTATTTGGAAGACAAAAAATTATACTTGAGCCCAGGTCTGGAACACTTACGTCACCCTGAGTTTGAGTTTCTATGAGAGTTGGAGGTTGTGTTTTGGTTGTGTTTTGGTTGAGGAGCTCAGTGCTCATTCCTGCTTTGCCCTTGCCTGACGATTAAAACTGAATTCTTCCCCTGCTCTATGTTTGCTACATTCTTCAGTCTGAGACTGCCATCATTGAAGTCATTTGTGGTGACGTCAAAATGAGGGGTGTTGTACAAAACAAAGTCATCAGCGATAGGATCATCTCTAACCAATCAGAGTATCAAAGCCAATGAAGAATTTGCTAGCTACAGTAAATCACACACACACGCACGCAGGCACGCACGCACGCACGCACGCACGCACACACACACACACACACACACACACACACACACACACACACGCACACACTCTCCAGAAAAATGTACTTGTATATTCCAGTCTAACACACATCATAACATCTGTCACCGGCAATGGCGTCTGCCACTTAATTGGGCACACATTCGAAAATGCACCAAGTTCATTATACAAATGTCAGTGCCGTGCTGACAAGGGATGGAGGGAGGGTGGAATGGAGGAGTGGGAGAGTGGAGCTGCTGGACTCTTAGTAATAGAGGAGTGGGAGAGTGGAGCTGCTGGACTCTTAGTAATAGAGGAGTGGGAGAGTGGAGCTGCTAATGAGATTTCATCCAGCCGAAAGGCTTCTCAGTCAGACCTCACATCCAGTGTGTGTGTGTGTGTGTGTGTGTGTGTGTGTGTGTGTGTGTGTGTGTGTGTGTGTGTGTGTGTGTGTGTGTGTGTGTGTGTGTGTGTGTGCGCAGTGGCGGATTTAGGTATAGGTGACATGGGCAGCCGTTTCTATCGCTCAGTTGCACGTCACGTCAATGATATCATGTCACAGTGTGGGACTGTGGGTCAATTAACCTTGTCGGTGTGGGCGCCCTGATTCTAGTTTGTGAGCTAGGCAGGCTCCCACTCTGAAGTATGAGATGGGGAGGGGGGCGGGGGTAGGTTGACCTCAGGTCTCCCTACTGGAAGCCCAAGGTAGGGGGAGCGGGGGAATCTATCAAATAGCGCACTCTAACTTTGTACAGTACTAATGCAGTTAGTAATGCAATTATTTGTGCAATTTAGTTTGTGTGTTACTTGTTTGAAGTTCAATAGTATAATAATCAGGTTCTCTTCTTTATAAGTGTGTTATTGTCGCGACTTCCGCCGAAGTTGGTGCCTCTCCTTGTTCGGGCGGCGTTCGGCGGTCGTCGTGACCGGCTTTCTAGCTGCCACCAATCTATGTTTCTTTTTCCATTTGTTTTGTCTTGATTGTACACACCTGGTTCCCACTACGTTATAATTTATTCCCTATTTAACCCTCTAGTTCTCACATGGTTTTGTGCGTGTTTGTTCTTTGTTTAGTGTTCAAGACTTCTGTGAGCTGGTGTGTTTTCCCTGCGTGGAAATGTTGTTGTTTCTTTTCGAGTAAAGTACGTATTTTACTCAGTTCTGTGTCCTGCGCCTGACTCCGTCCTAACTGCTGCACATTGACACTTGACAGAAACACGCACCACTTATGGAGTCAGCAGGTGCACCCAGTCCTCCGTTACCAGTGGAGGAGCGCGTCCAGCAGCACGCGACGATGCTCCAAAATCTTGGCACAGCCATGGATCGCGTGCTGCACACCATGGAGCGATGGGAGAGAGTTTTTTTTTCCACAACCCCATCAACTTCATCCCAACCCAACCCACACCACTGTCCACCCCTCCGTCACCTGGACCCGGTGGGATTTGGCTCTCGCTCCTGCGGGCATATGATGGGACGGCTGCCGGGTGCCAGGGGTTCCTACTCCAGTTGGAGCTCTACCTGGCGACCGTCCACCCGGCTCCCTCGGGATACCAGAGCGTGTCCTCCCTCATCTCCTGTTTGTCGGGGAAAGCACTTGAGTGGGCCAACGCCGAATGGGGAGGAATAGACGCAGCGTTTGTCCGCTATGAGGATTTCACCCGCCGCTTCTGGGCGGTCTTCGATCATCCACCTGAGGGGAGAGCGGCGGGGGAATGCTTGTTCCATCTCAGACAGAGGATGAGGAGCGCACAGAACTTCGCACTGGACTTCAGGACCCTGGCTGCCAGATGGAATTAGAGGGCCCTGATTGACCATTACCGGTGTAGTCTACGTGAGGACGTTCGTCAGGAGCTGGCCTGCAGGGACACCACCCTTACCCTCGACCAGCTGGTGGATTTATCCATCCGGCTGGATAACCTGTTGGCCACCCGCGGACGTCCGGATTGGGGTCCGTCCATTCCATTCCCCAGCTCCTCCGATCCTACACCTATGGAGCTCGGAGGTGCTGCTCTAAGGGTGACCGGGGGGGGGGGTGCGTTTCCTGCACCACCTGTGGCCGCAGAGGGCACACTGCTGGTCGGTGCTGGAGAGGTTCCCCAGGGAGTCGAGGCAGCAGGCAGAGTACTGGTGGATCATCCCAGGTGAGTAGGCACCCGACTCACCCAGAGCTCCCTGTTGCGCACATGTGTGTAAGTATAGAATTTCCTGAGTTTTCCCCGCATTCCCAGCATAAGGCGCTAGTAGATTCAGGCGCAGCTGGTTGACCGTTCATTTGCACTTAGATTAGGGATGCCTATTGTTCCTGTTGATGTGCCCTTCCCTGTACATGCCTTAGATAGTCGTCCTTTAGGGTCGGGCCTGATTAGGGAGGTCACAGCTCCACTATGTATGATAACGCAGGAGGGTCATGAGGAGAGAATTAGTCTCTTCCTGATCGATTCTCCTGCGTTTCTTGTGGTGTTGGGGCTTCCCTGGTTGGCCTCTCATGACCCCACTATTTCGTGGCAACAGAGGGCTCTCAAGGGATGGTCACGTCAGTGTTCAGGGAGGTGTATAGGTGTTTCCATAGGTGCAACTACGGTGGAAAGTCCAAACCAGGTCTCCCCCATGCACATCCCCCCTGAATATGCCGATTTGGCTCTAGCCTTCTGTAAAAAGAAGGCGACTCAATTACCACCCCATCGACGAGGGGATTGTGCGATAAATCTCCTGGTAGACGCAGCACTTCCCAGGAGTCACATGTATCCTCTGTCACAGGAGGAGACGGCGGCTATGGAAACATATGTCTCCGAATCTCTGGACAGCGATATATTCGGCCTTCCACTTCACCTGCCTCCTCAAGTTTATTTTTTGTGAAGAAGAAGGATGGACTTTACGTGCGGAGCCCACTCCCACTCAGTGTCCAGTTGGGCGTCTGTACGTTCTGTCATGTCCGTGATCGATTGATCTGTTGGGCCCACACGTCACCCTCCTCTGGTCATCCTGGTATCAGTCGGAGAGTGCGCTGTCTTAGTGGGAAGTACTATATATACTGTATATCCCCATAGGCAGAGATGGCCCAGAACTCACTCCAGCACTCCTCTATAAACCTGTCGCTCTTCCAGTGCGTGTTGGGGTATCAGCCGGTCCTGGTACCATGGCATCAGAGCCAGACCGAGGCTCCTGTGGTGAACGATTGGGTGAGGCGCTCGAGGGAGAACTGGGAGGCCGCCCACGGGTACCTTAAACGGGCCGAAGAGCGGCAGAAGGCAAGCGCTGACCGCCACCGCAGCGAGGCCCCGGTGTTCGCAACGGAGGACCGGGTCTGGCTCTCGACCCGAAACCTGCCCCTCCGCCTGCCCTGCCGGAAGCTGGGTCCGCGGTTTGTGGGGCCGTTTAAAGTCCTGAGGAAAATAAACGAGGTGTGTTATAGGTTACAGCTCCCCCTTATTACCGTATTAACCAGTCGTTTCATGTGTCTCTCCTCAGGCCGGTGGTGGCTGGTCCGCTTCAAGAAGCTGAGGTGCGGGAAGTCCCTCCGCCCCCCCTGGACATCGAGTGGGCGCCAGCGTATGCAGTTCGGTCCATACTGGACTCGAGGCGTCGGGGGCCTTCAGGGGCCTTCAGTACCTGAGGGGCCTTCAGTACCTCGTGGATTGGGAGGGGTACGGTCCGGAGGAGAGATGCTGGGTGCCGGTGGAGGACATATTGGACCCATCTATGCTGAGAGAGTTTCACCGCCTCCATCCGGATCGCCCTGCGCCTCGTCCTCCGGGTCGTTCTCAAGGCCGGCGTCGGCGCGCTGTGGGAGCCGGCAGTCTACTAGCCATCACAGATCCTTTCTTCCTTTCTGTTTGTTTTGTCTTTGGTTCTTTCACACCTGGTTTCATTTGCCTTAATTTCTGTGTGTATAATTTTACCCTGTTGCCTGCCTAGGTTTGTGCGGGATTGTTTTATTTTGTGATGTAGCTCGGTGAGGTTGTGCCTAATTTTTGTTTCACGCAGTTAAATAGAGTGTGTTATTTAGGAGCTTTGTTTGTTCCTCCGTGCGTGAGTAACAGGTGTCTCTGTTGTCGAGGGCGTTTGACTTTTGGATTGTGCCATACCTGTATTTGGTGGACTTGCCTATTAAAAGTACGCATCTCAGACATCTCTGCTCTCCTGCGCCTGACTCCTTCACCTACCTCCTAACGCAACATTGTCACACATGTGATTGAATTAAAAACAACATAAAGGTTGAGAATTAAAGCAGTACACTCTAGACTGTAGTGACGCTGACATCAATTAGTATACAGTAACACTCTTTGTGGACTCCATTTAATCACATCTGTTACAATTCCATGTTGCACAACCACAAATAATAATGAGGAAGATACAAGGGCATGAAGTAATGACAAACAACAGAGCTGCAAGAACACCTGTGTGTTCTCATTCTAGAAGCCTCTGCGTTCACTATCTGGTAATATTTTGAGAAAACCATCTCAAAAATACAATACAAGTCTTGTGAATGCTAGGAAGAGCTTGGGCTGGTATTTCATTTCCTTATCATCAGGATATTCATTCCTTGGACCATGTTGATCATGTTCTGCTTTGTGTAGGAGAAGTGGAATGTTGGTTTGCATCAACTTCCTTGGCAATAACAAAGGTGAATGCCATGTCTCCCATAGTTGTGATTCCGAGAAACAGCAGAAGTTGTCTGACTGCTGTAGGTGCAGATGTACTGTACCTCCCCCGACATTACTCTTCCACTTTCGGTTACTTTCGGCTTACCACTCAAACGCACCCAATGTGTGTCTGAAAGCAATGCCTCCTGGGTATGTGATTTGGGCAAACATTAGCCCTATTATTTGCCATGAAACAATAAGGGGAAAAATGCTATGCCAGGTGCTATGCCAGGTGCTATGCCAGTCAGTTGTTGGAGGGTCTGTTAGTGTTGATATAGTGATGAGTGAGATATCTTTATCTCTGACGGAAGAAACCAGTATCTCAATAGTTTCTGAGACCTATCGTCATTGCAGCTGCTGTAAAGAAGTGTTTTCGGTGAATACTTGAATGAATCTTTGATACAGCGGCAGCGGGTGACTTAAAACATCAGCAATTTTTGAAGAGCGAAAACTTTGTTGTCAATGGTGTAAACAGATGCATCGTTTTAATTACATGGACGACATTTAGATATTTTAGTGTTTCGTTGTTTGTATTGTTTATCATTTTCCTTCCTGGAGGAGCCTCCTCTGCTTTGGTATCCAACAATGACATCAGGAAAAATACATTTGTACTCCAATGCTTGCTTGGTGGGTTTCATGTGTATGAGGAGTGAGCAAGTGTCTCCTCTAGCCACAGGACCCTGCAGAATGTCACATGGTCCAGCCAATGATGCAGGACAGCCTGTGTCATGGACGTCTGAGATGAGAGCAGAGACTGAAGAAGGGGATGAAAAAAATAAATGATAGGAAGAGGGGGATGATGTGGATGATTTAAGCCAGTTCTGCACTTTATCACTCATTGTGGTTCTGCAAGAGTTTTCACATTTCCAAAATACTTTTTATTCTGAGAACTGTAACTAAGGACAAGTGTTTATATGACAATGTTGGACTGGGGCATTTCTAACGGAGTAGCGGGCTCTCGTTTGTGGAATGGGAGTTTGCCTTATCTGATCAGTATTTTAATATTAATTTGCTTTATCAACACCTAGTGGCAGATTGATGTAGGGAAAGAGGGCCACTTCCTTTTCCTCAACCCGACCCACGATCCCATGGGGCTGATGATATACAAATACACACCACCATACTGACAAAAATTCGGACTTAATCCTTGCTGTGTTTTGTTTATATACTGTAAATATTTGTTGGTATAGTTCAGAATAGTCAGGGTGCCATGCTGTTTTGTGAAAAATATATTTTCTGTCTGGAAACATGACATTTATGACATGGTATTTCAGTACTTGAAAATGTGGTTGATTGTTTATTCCAGGTCAGTAAACTTGTCATCTACAGTAATTAATTAATAATTTATTATATAGAGGCAATATCATTTTCTACAGTATGAATGTATGTTTTATCCAAGTGTGCTGATTTGGGAGCTGTCAGATGTTCTTGACAGGTAAGGAGAGTTTCGGGAAGCTTGTGTCATGTTTTTTATTTTTTTTTACCTTTGTAGAACAACAGATTTTTACCGTGTCAGCTCAGGGATTTGATCTTGCAACCTTTCAGTTAGTAGTCCAACGCTCTAACCACTAGACTACCTGCCGCCCCACGTAACAGAAAATGTTTTGCTACAGAAAATGGAAATTAGCATTTCTTATTGGACAAGTCCAGGTAGTCCCTCCCTGTTTCAGTCAGTTTTCTTCCATTTGGTGTTTAATGAACACAACCCTGATGTCTGCAGATGGTGTCTGGTAGTCAACAGTCATTGTACTGAACAGTCATTCTACTCAGGTATTATCCACATATACTTTGTGGGTTTCTGCCTGAGCCAGCTTAAATATATCCTGTTTAAGCCAAACTGAACGCTTAGCTGGCCACCCACCATTGTTTCAAGAAGGCACAGCTTTCAGTCTGGTTTTGCCAGGCTATGGCAGCTCAAATGGCATCTTTCGCCACACTCCCCAGGCAGTAGACAGAGTGGGTGGAAGCTATTCCCAGCAGCAAACAGGTGCCATCAGGTGGCATCAGGTGTCCTTTCAAAAGGTCAGGAATAGAAAAGAGATGAAGCCGGAGCTTGTCCTAGATATGCTGTTACTAGAACAGATGCTCTCAGAGGACAAGTGAGCAGTGGATCTGGGTTCAAATAGTATTCAAAATATGTAAATACTTTGAGTGTTTACTCTAGCCTGCCTTATGTGCCGTTTTTGGGACTTTCATATTGGACCATTAAGCCAGGCAAGCTCATTGAAGCACAGATAAAGTATTTGAAATGATTTCAAATAGTACTTGAAACCAGGTTTCATCAGCAGGTTATAGAGCCATTTTACACAGGGTGGTAGCCATGGTGTAAATCTGGGATGGAAGCTGATTTGTTCATAAGAAATTAGGTTAGCCAAGTGGGTTTCATCACTCCTGTCATTTAAACAGGTCAGTGTGTGTGTGTGTGTGTGTGTGTGTGTGTGTGTGTGTGTGTGTGTGTGTGTGTGTGTGTGTGTGTGTGTGTGTGTGTGTGTGTGTGTGTGTGTGTGTGTGTGTGTGTGTGTGTGTGTGTGTGTGTGTGTGTGCGTGTGTGTGTGTGTGTTTGTGTTGGTTTATCCATCAGAACATTACAGCCTTGTTGAAGCTGAAAGAGAAAAAGCAGGTGGAGAATTCAATATGGCGGTTAAGTTTAATCAGTAGCCCCTGACCGTATGTATCCAACCAAACCAAATTGACATTGTAAAAATCCAAATGAGCTTTTCTTTATTTGAGAAAAACATCTTCTGTAGTTACATGGAAGGATTATATGTTATGATATGTGAGATGCTCTTTTCTGAGCTGAGGTAAAATACCCAGAATCTCTCTGCTGTTTAACCCAGGGACACACACAGCCAATCGTGAGGCAGCTGTCTAGGATGGCCGCCTACAAATATTTCTCCTGTCTTTGGTCTCCATGGTGATAGTGGTTGCATGATGTGAATGAGAAAAATTGTACCCAGGGGAGTCGGTGGTTGTAATGGAGCAGTTTAGAGTCATAGTTAGCAAAGAGTATGTGATTTATGTGGGTTTTACAAGATTGAAAACTCTTATTCTCCATCAAAAGTGCCTAATCCAGGAATAGGCTTCATCTGATTTGTGGGAAACTGGCCCTAAATGTCTACAGAGCCAAATCTATTGACAAGTGCACATGTATTGACATAGAGAATAAGGGGAAGCTTAGTCTGTCCAACAACAACAAGAACAGTTTTCTTAACAGGAGAGCAGCTAAAAACAACTGAATCAGTGAAAAGGCTCAAGCCATTTGGCATGAAGTCCCCTTCAGCAATGCATTCTGGACCTTATCACTGAAAGATTTACGCTGCACTTGGCGTAAGTCGATCCCTCAACTTTCGCTCAATGTTCCACCAACCTTCAAGGAAGGCACCCATGATTCCTAGACTACTTCCTCCCAACGTCCTACAATATAGCAATTGTAAACCCACCAATCAGCCTGACTACTGAAGTTCAGGTTTACATTTAGTCATAGGTCACCGTATGGCTGCTAGCCAGAGAAGAGTGAATGTCACAACTTCTGCTGAAGTCGATGCCTCTCCTTGTTCGGGCGGTGCTCGGCGGTCGACATCACCGGTCTTCTAGAAATCATTGATCCATGTTTCATTATCCATTGGTTTTGTCTTGTCTTCCTACACACCTGGTTCCAATCCCATTCATTTATTGTTGTGTATTTAACCCTCTGTTTCCCCTCATGTCCTTGTCAGAGATTGTTTATTGTTATGCTCGTGATTTATGGATTGGTGTGCGACGGGTTCTTGTACCCACGTTTATTTTATTATGTACTTTGGTTTTGGAGTTTTGTTTTACGTTATTAAACTACTCCATTATACCAAGTTTGATTCTCCTGCGCCTGACTTCCCTGCCACCAACACACACGACATGACAGTGAAGGTGGCCCTAGACGCTGATCTTGGTTCAGTTTAGCATTTTAGGATTGTGGACAGGAAGCTGATCTTAGATTAGGATTGGGGACAGGAAGCTGATCTTAGATCTGTACCTAGAGGAAACTCCCCCCTGGTAGCCCACAAAAAGGTCATCCTCACAATGGAAAGTTTGCAAAACTATTGAGATCCTTGGGGATCTTTGCAAATCTTGGAGTCTGACATCTTGGAGATGTGTAAATCCATGCAAATCCAAAGTCCCCTGAGTCACAACCCCTGTTGTGTACGTAGAAGAAAACATGTTGTTTTTTATTTGTATTTGAATAGCTTTGTTTTTCCTACAAACAAACCAAATTAAACCTGGGGCCTGGTCTACCATTTGTCATGTACATGTTTAGTCATTTAGCAGACGCTCTTATCCAGAGAGACTTACAGTCAGTGCATTCATCTTAAGGTATCTAGTTGAGATAATCACATACCACAGTCATCTTAAGTACATTTTTCCTCAATAAAGCAGCACTGTCAGTTTCATATCGGACTATCAAATGATTCATATCAGATGATTCGATTATATTTAATCTCATTTAAAATGTTGAAATCATGCCAGTACTTTTACAGTTGCAATGTGAAGAAAAAAAAAAACACAACAATTATTACAGAAACAATGTGAAATATTCTAAATACATTTTGACAAATTTTCTTTGGGAATAATAAATGACCAAAAATGTAATTGTGAAAAGCTATATATAATAAGACCAGAAGAAGCCCTTTCCACACTAATAACCTCATTCAACAACTGATTCTGATTCTGGTACATCCAAGAATAAACCCTTATAATGGTTAAAGATGGTTATGTGGACATGTCTAAAGAATATTGTAGTGAGGATCAATTGTTAGCATTTCCAATTTTTCCTTCCACTGTATCAATAACCAACACCAATATATTTTGTTTTGTAACACAATGCTCAGCCCCCCTATTGCTACATCACTGCAAGTGATGCTGACCTCTATAATCACACACAGCATGGAGCATCTAACCGATGCTAACCGATGCACCATGCTGTGTGTGATTATAGAGGTCAGCAGGACCTGGGGACTCTTAAAAGACCCCTGGTGGCATGTCTGGTCGGGGAAGTGTGTGTGTGTGTGTGTGTGTGTGTGCGTGTGTGTGTGTGTGTGTGTGTGTGTGTGTGTGTGTGTGTGTGTGTGTGTGTGTGTGTGTGTGTGTGTGTGTGTGTGTGTGTGTGTGTGTGTGTGTGTGTGATTGTTCTGTCTTCCTCTCCGCCCTCCCCACAGCCCACCTGTGACCAACCCCTAGGCTCTAGTCCTGTTTAACGTTTTTTTTTGTTTAGGCACATGTAGATAAGGGTCTAAATGGCTGATAAGTTGTTTTCTTTGCTCTTATCTCCCCTGAATGGTACTTTTGCCATATTTCCACCGAAGATTTACCCCACTGTTTTAGTCCAAAAGGCTCAGACTTTACTGTTTCTATCTACGCGGGCCTGCACTGTGGCACCAGTTGGCCTGCTCTGACTTGGAGACAAAGCAAGGCTACCAGTACTTTTCAGCTGGCATTTACATAACAACAGCTGACTGTGGACTTTAACACCTTCTCACAAAGCAACTATTGAGGTTGTTGATTCTGCTCGTCTTAAGTCTTAAGTATCACACTCCTGAAGGAAATACAAGAATACTACAATCTTAGAAAAATCAAATCAAATCAAATCAAATCAAATGTTATTAGTCACATACACATGGTTAGCAGATGTTAATGCGAGTGTAGCGAAATGCTTGTGCTTCTAGTTCCGACAATGCAGTAATAACCAACAAGTAATCTAACCTAACAATTCCACAACTACTACCTTACACACACACACAAGTGTAAAGGGATAAAGAATATGTACATAAAGATATATGAATGAGTGGTGGTACAGAACGGCATGGCAGATGCAGTAGATGGTATAGAGTACGGTATATACATATGAGATGAGTACTGTAGGGTATGTAAACATAAAGTGGCATAGTTTAAAGTGGCTAGTGGTACATGTATTACATGAAGATGGCAAGATGCAGTAGATGATATAGAGTACAGTATATACATATGAGATGGGTAATGTAGGGTATGTAAACATTATATTAAGTGGCATTGTTTAAAGTGGCTAGTGGTACATTTTTACATAATTTCCATCAATTCCCATTTTTAAAGTGGCTGGAGTTGAGTCAGTATGTTGGCAGCGGCCGCTAAATGTTAGTGGTGGCTGTTTAACAGTCTGATGGCCTTGAGATAGAAGCTGTTTTTCAGTCTCTCGGTCCCTGCTTTGATGCACCTGTACTGACCTCGCCTTCTGGATGATAGCGGGGTGAACAGGCAGTGGCTTGGGTGGTTGTTGTCCTTGATGATCTTTATGGCCTTCCTGTGACATCGGGTGGTGTAGGTGTCCTGGAGGGCAGGTAGTTTGCCCCCGGTGATGCGTTCTGCAGACCTCACTACCCTCTGGAGAGCCTTACGGTTGTGGGCGGAGCAGTTGCCGTACCAGGCGGTGATACAGCCCGACAGGATGCTCTCGATTGTGCATCTGTAGAAGTTTGTGAGTGCTTTTGGTGACAAGCCGAATTTCTTCAGCCTCCTGAGGTTGAAGAGGCGCTGCTGCGCCTTCTTCACAACGCTGTCTGTGTGGGTGGACCAATTCAGTTTGTCCGTGATGTGTACACCGAGGAACTTAAAACTTTCCACCTTCTCCACTACTGACCCGTCGATGTGGATAGGGGGGTGCTCCCTCTGCTGTTTCCTGAAGTCCACAATCATCTCCTTTGTTTTGTTGACGTTGAGTGTGAGGTTATTTTCCTGACACCACACTCCGAGGGCCCTCACCTCCTCCCTGTAGGCCGTCTCGTCGTTGTTGGTAATCAAGCCTACCACTGTAGTGTCATCCGCAAACTTGATGATTGAGTTGGAGGCGTGCATGGCCACGCAGTCGTGGGTGAACAGGGAGTACAGGAGAGGGCTCAGAACGCACCCTTGTGGGGCCCCAGTGTTGAGGATCAGCGGGGTGGAGATGTTGTTACCTACCCTCACCACCTGGGGGCGGCCCGTCAGGAAGTCCAGGACCCAGTTGCACAGGGCGGGGTCGAGACCCAGGGTCTCGAGCTTGATGACGAGTTTGGAGGGTACTATGGTGTTAAATGCTGAGCTGTAATCGATGAACAGCATTCTCACATGGGTATTCCTCTTGTCCAGATGGGTTAGGGCAGTGTGCAGTGTGGTTGCGATTGCGTCGTCTGTGGACCTATTGGGTCGGTAAGCAAATTGGAGTGGGTCTAGGGTGTCCGGTAGGGTGGAGGTGATATGGTCCTTGACTAGTCTCTCAAAGCACTTCATGATGACGGAAGTGAGTGCTACGGGGCGGTAGTCGTTTAGCTCAGTTACCTTAGCTTTCTTGGGAACAGGAACAATGGTGGCCCTCTTGAAGCATGTGGGAACAGCAGACTGGGATAAGGATTGATTGAATATGTCCGTAAACACACCAGCCAGCTGGTCTGCGCATGCTCTGAGGACGCGGCTGGGAATGCCGTCTGGGCCTGCAGCCTTGCGAGGGTTAACACGTTTAAATGTTTTACTCACCTCGGCTGCAGTGAAGGAGAGCCCGCAGGTTTTGGTAGGGGGCCGTGTCAGTGGCACTGTATTGTCCTCAAAGCGGGCAAAAAAGTTGTTTAGCCTGTCTGGGAGCAAGACATCCTGGTCCGCGACGGGGCTGGTTTTCTTTTTGTAATCCGTGATTGACTGTAGACCCTGCCACATACCTCTTGTGTCTGAGCTGTTGAATTGCGACTCGATTTTGTCTCTGTACTGGGACTTAGCCTGTTTGATTGCCTTGCGGAGAGAATAGCTACACTGTTTGTATTCGGTCATGCTTCCGGTCACCTTGCCCTGGTTAAAAGCAGTGGTTCGCGCTTTCAGTTTCACGCGAATGCTGCCGTCAATCCACGGTTTCTGGTTTGGGAATGTTTTAATCGTTGCTGTGGGTACGACATCGTCAATGCACTTCCTAATGAACTCGCTCACCGAATCAGCATATTCGTCAATATTGTTGTTGGACGCGATGCGGAACATATTCCAATCCGCGTGATCGAAGCAGTCTTGAAGCGTGGATTCAGATTGGTCGGACCAGCGTTGAACAGACCTGAGCGCGGGAGCTTGTTGTTTGAGTTTCTGTTTGTAGGCTGGAATCAACAAAATGGAGTCGTGGTCAGCTTTTCCGAAAGGGGGGCGGGGGAGGGCCTTATATGCGTTGCGGAAATTAGTATAACAATGATCTAGGGTTTTTCCAGCCCTGGTAGCACAATCGATATGCTGATAGAATTTAGGGAGTTTTGTTTTTAGATTAGCCTTGTTAAAATCCCCAGCTACGATGAATGCAGCCTCAGGGTGTGTGGTTTCCAGTTTACAAAGAGTCAGATAAAGTTCGTTCAGGGCCATCGATGTGTCTGCTTGGGGGGGAATATATACGGCTGTGATTATGATTGAAGAGAATTCCCTTGGTAGATAATGCGGTCGACATTTGATTGTGAGGAGTTCTAGATCAGGTGAACAGAATGACTTGAGTTCCTGTGTGTTGTTATGATGATCACACCACTTCTCGTTAATCATAAGGCATACCCCCCCGCCCCTCTTCTTACCGGAAAGATGTTTGTTTCTGTCGGCGCGATGCATGAAGAAACCAGCTGGCTGCACCGACTCCGTTAGCGTCCCTTGAGTTAGCCATGTTTCCGTGAAGCAGAGCAATCCCTGATGTCTCTCTGGAATGCTACCCGTGCTCGGATTTCATCAACCTTATTGTCAAGAGACTGGACATTGGCGAGTAGTATGCTAGGGAGTGGAGCGCGATGTGCCCGTCTCCGAAGCCTGACCACGAGACCGCCTCGTTTGCCCCTTTTTCGGCGTCGCACAGGGTCGCCGGCTGGGATCAGATCCATTGTATTGGGTGGAAGGCAAAACACTGGATCCGTTTCGGGAAAGTCATATTCCTGGTAGGAACGATGATGAGTTGACGTTAATCGTATATTCAGTAGTTCCTCCCGACTGTATGTAATGAAACCTAAGATTACCTGGGGTACCGATGTAAGAAATAACACATAAAAAAACAGAATACTGCATATTTTCCAAGGAACGCGAAGCGAGGCGGCCATCTCTTTTCGGCGCCGGAAGTCTCGGGTTCCAAAAAGGGTTCCAAAGGGGTTCTTTGGCTGTCCCCATAAGACACAAGGGTCAAACACATTCCAAGGAGGGCCGAGTGTCTGCGGGTTTTCGCTCCTCCCTTGTACTTGAGTGTTGAATTAAGGTCACTAATTAGTAAGGAATTGGTTTTCTAGGTCTTAATTGAAAGGAAATAACAAAACCCCACAGAAACTAGGCCCTCCATGGCATGAGTTTGACACTCCTGCCATATGAGAACCCTTTTTGGTTCCAGATAGAACACTTTCTTTTTGGTTCCAGGTAGAACCCTTTGAGTTTCATGTAGAACCAACCCTCTGTGGAAAGGGATCTAGCAAACTTTTGGGAAAAATGATGTTTGACCAAATACAAGTTTATTTGACAGAAAACGAATTAACAACAGACTTTCAACATGCTTATAGAGAAGGGCACTCAACATGTACTGCACTGTAACAAATTACTGATGATTGGTTGAAAGAAATAGATAATAAAACTATTGTGGGAGCTGTACTGTTAGATTTCAGTGCAGTCTTTGATATGATTGCTCATAACCTAGTTGTAAAGAATGTATGTGTTATGGCTTTTCAACCTCTGCCATATTGTGGATGCAGAGCTACAGTATCTATCTAATAGATCTCAGTGGGTTTTCTTTAATAGAAGCTTATCTAATGTCAAACATGTAAAGTATGGTGTCACACAGGGAAGCTCTCTAGAACTTCTGCTCTTTTCTATTTTTACTATTGTCCTGCCACTGGCATTAAACAAAGCCTGTGTGTCCATGTATGCTAATGATTCAACCATATACCCAACAGCTAAGGAAGTCACTGAAACACTCAACAAAGAGTTGCAGTTTGTTTTGGAATGGGTGGCCAGTAATAAACTGGTCCTGAACATCTCTAAAACTAAGAGCATTGTATTTGGTACAAATCATTCCTTAAGTGCTAGACCTGGTAATACAGTTTACAATACAGTTTACAACCTGGGAATGAATGGTGTGGCTGTTGAACAAGTTGAGGGGACTAAGTTATCCTAGATTGTAAACTGTCATGGTCAAAACTTATAGATTCAATGGTTGTAAAGATAGGGAGAGGTCTGTCCGTAATAACAGATGTTCTGCTCACACTCCACAAAGCAAGTCCTGCAGGCTCTAGTTTTATCTTATCTTGATTATTGTCCAGTCATATGGTCAAGTGCTGCAAAGAAAGACCGAGTTAAGCTGCAGCTGGCCCAGAACAGAGCGGCACGTCTTGCTCTTCATTGTAATCAGAGGGCTAATATTAATACTATGCATGTCAGTCTATCTTGGCTAAGAGTTGATGAAAGAATGACTGTGTCACTTCTTGTTTACATAAGAAACATTAATGTGTTGGAAAAGCATTGACACACACACACAAACACACACAGACACACACACACACACACGCACACACGCACACACACACACACACACACACACACACACACACACACACACACACACACACACACACACACACACACACACACACACACACACACACACACACACACACACACACACACACACACACACACACACTTCCCCGACCAGACATGCCACCAGGGGTCTTTTAAGAGTCCCCAGGTCCTGAACAAATTCAGGGAAACGTACAGTATTATACAGAGCCATGAGTGCATGGAACTCCCTTCCATCGTATATAGCGCAAGTGAACAGCAAACCTGGTTTCAAAAGACAAATAAAGCAACACTTCACTGCACAACGCCTCTCCCCCATGTTACCTACTTGTTGTGTTTATGTACTGACATGTATGTGTAAAGCCTTTTTGTCTGTAATGTCTTTTTCGTTGTGTGTCTGTCACGTTCTGACCTTAGTTCCTTTTTTATGTCTTTATTTTAGTTTGGTCAGGGCGTGAGTTGGGGTGTGCATTCTATGTTTTGTAGTTTAGGTTTTGTATTTCTGTGTTTGGCCTGGTATGGTTCTCAATCAGAGGCAGGTGTCGATCGTTGTCTCTGATTGAGAATCATACTTAGGTAGCCTGTTTTCCCACTATGGGTTGTGGGTAGTTGTTTTCTGTGTCTGTGTTTGTCCATACAGAACTGTTTCAGTCTCGGTCATTCTCTTTTTGTTTTGTCATTCAGTGTTCAGTTGTTTTCATTAAAATGATCACTTACCACGCTGCACATTGGTCCGATCTTTCATACTCGTCATCCGACGAGGACGAGTACCGTTACAGTGTCGGACCCGAGCCATTGGCATCGGCTAATGATAATCTAATCATCAAATTGACAACGTTCCATTCAGATACTGGAGGGAAAATATATGGACATGGTTGTATTATTTAAAATTCTATTACAGTCTTTTGTTGACATTAAATTGAAGGAAATTGCTGTTTTGTGTTATTGGTTTGTGGTAGCAAAGTCTTCTCTAGTCTTTTCTAGACTCGCAGAGAAAGTACAGTGGATTTGTCATTCGTTAAAAAATCTGACACCATTGAAGACTTGTTCATTGGAACCATAACTTCACCCCAAATGGCTCCCTATTCCCAACATAGTACACTACTTTTAACCAGAACCCAATAGGGAAAAGGGTTCTATATGAGACGCATGCCATAAATTAGCAGCTGTGCTTCACTGTAATTGTCAGATTTTTTGGAAACCTCTTCAAGCCTATTGGCCTCAGTATCCTTCAGCCTTGGGCCTTTCCTCCACTTCCTCCAACACAGAGGGGGCGCTTCCAGGTGCTAGGCAACAGACTATGCGTTGGGCAGGTGTGTGACACAGAGATACGTGGTAGACAAAGATATGTTCTGGATTATTCATGAGCCTAAACCTCACCTCATTACTGACTGACCTGCTGTTACCTGCTTGTATCATAAACAAGTGCTTGGGTTACAAACCTACAAATTAACATATTTGTTGTGAAATTTTAAATAACATTTGAAATACTATTTATGAGCTTACTTTTTTGATTGAACGTGATTCCAGTTTACTTGAAGGTGATATACCTGAAATAACTTATCTGTTTTTATTCAGTGTACAGTACCAGTCAAAAGTTTGGACACACCTACTCATTCAAGGGATATTCTTTATTTTTACTATTTTCTACGGTGTAGAATAATAGTGAAGTCATCAAAACTATGAAATAACAAATATGGAATCATGTCGTAACCAAAAAAAGTGTTAAACAAATCAAAATATATTTTATATTTGAGATTCTTCAAAGTAGCCACACTTTGCCTTGATGACAGATTTGCACACTTGTAGCATTCTCTCAACCAGCTTCATGAGTTAGTCACCTGGAATGCATTTCAATTAACAGATGTGCCTTGTTAAAAGTTCCTTTGTGGAATTTCTTTCCTTCTTAATGAGTTTGAGCCAATTAGTTGTGTTGTGACAAGGTAGGGATGGTATACAGAAGATAGCCCTATTTGGTAAAAGACCAAGTCCATATTATCACAAGAACAGTTCAAATAAGCAAAGAGAAACGACAGTCCATCGTTACTTTAAGACATGACGGTCAGTCAATCTGGATAATTTCAAGAACTTTGAAAGTTTCTTCAATTACAGTCGCTATGATGAAACTGGCTCTCATGAGAACCGCCACAGGAAAGGAAGACCCAGAGTTACCTCTGCTACAGAGGATAAGTTCATTAGAGTTAACTGGACCTCAGACTGCAGCCCAAATAAAAAAAAAATATTTTATTTTATTTATTTAACCTTTATTTAACCAGGTAGGCAAATTGAGAACACGTTCTCATTTACAATTGCGACCTGGCCAAGATAAAGCAAAGCAGTTCGACACATACAACAACACATAGTTACACATGGAGTAAAACAACATATAGTCAATAATACAGTGAAAAAAATAAAAAAAAATAAGTCTATATACAATGTGAGCAAGTGAGGTGAGATAAGGGAGGTGAAGGCAAACAAATATATGTATAAATAAATAAAAATATAAAAGGCCATGGAGGCGAAGTGAATACAACACAGCACGTAAAATAAAAACTAAAAAAACAATGGAATGGTTGGTTTGCGGTGGAAGAAAGTGCAAAGTAGAGACAGAAATAAAGGGGTGCAAAGGAGCAAAATAAATTAATAAATAAATACAGTAGGTAAAGAGGTAGTTGTTTGGGCTAAATTGTAGATGGGTTATATACAGGTGCAGTAATCTATGAGCTGCTCTGACAGCTGGTGCTTAAAGCTAGTGAGGGAGATAGGTGTTTCCAGTTTCAGAGATTTTTGTAGTTCGTTCCAGTCATTGGCAGCAGAGAACTGGAAGGAGAGGCGTCCAAAGGAAGAATTGGTTTTGGGGGTGACTAGAGAGATATACCTGCTGGAGCGCGTGCTACAGGTAGGTGCTGCTATGGTGACCAGCGAGCTGAGATAAGGGGGGACTTTACCTAGCAGGGTCTTGTAGATGACCTGGAACCAGTGGGTTTGGCGACGAGTATGAAGCGAGGGCCAGCCAACGAGAGTGTACAGGTCGCAGTGGTGGGTAGTATATGGGGCTTTGGTGACAAAACGGATGGCACTGTGATAGACTGCATCCAATTTATTGAGTAGGGTTTTGGAGGCTATTTTGTAAATGACATCACCGAAGTCGAGGATTGGTAGGATGGTCAGTTTTACAAGGGTATGTTTGGCAGCATGAGTAAAGGATGCTTTGTTGCGGAATAGGAAGCCAATTCTAGATTTGACTTTGGATTGGAGATGTTTGATGTGAGTCTGGAAGGAGAGTTTGCAGTCTAACCAGACACCTAGGTATTTGTAGGTGTCCACATATTCTAAGTCAGAGCCGTCCAAAGTAGTGATGTTGGACAGGCGGGCAGGAGCAGGCAGCGATCGGTTGAAGAGCATGCATTTGGTTTTACTTGTATTTAAGAGCAGTTGGAGGCCACGGAAGGAGAGTTGTATGGCATTGAAGCTCGCCTGGAGGGTTGTTAACACAGTGTCAAAAGAAGGGCCAGAAGTATACAGAATAGTGTCGTCTGCGTAGAGGTGGATCAGAGAATCACCAGCAGCAAGAGCGACATCATTGATGTAAACAGAGAAGAGAGTCGGTCCAAGAATTGAACCCTGTGGCACCCCCATAGAGACTGCCAGAGGCCCGGACAACAGACCCTCCGATTTGACACACTGAACTCGATCAGAGAAGTAGTTGGTGAACCAGGCGAGGCAATCATTAGAGAAACCAAGGCTGTCGAGTCTGCCAATGAGGATGTGGTGATTGACAGAGTCAAAGGCCTTGGCCAGGTCAATGAATACGGCTGCACAGTATTGTTTCCTATCGATGGCGGTTACGATATCGTTTATGACCTTGAGCGTGGCTGAGGTGCACCCATGACCAGCTCTGAAACCAGATTGCATTGCGGAGAAGGTGTGGTGGGATTCGAAATGGTCGGTAATCTGTTTGTTGACTTGGCTTTCGAAGACCTTAGAAAGGCAGGGTAGGATAGATATAGGTCTGTAGCAGTTAGGGTCAAGGGTGTCCCCCCCTTTGAAGAGGGGGATAACCGCAGCTGCTTTCCAATCTTTGGGGATCTCAGACGACACGAAAGAGAGGTTGAAGAGGCTAGTAATAGGGGTGGCAACAATTTCAGCAGATAGTTTTAGAAAGAAAGGGTCCAGATTATCTAGCCCGGCTGATTTGTAAGGGTCCAGATTTTGCAGCTCATTTAGAACATCAGCTGACTGTATTTGGGAGAAAGAGAAATGGGGAAGGCTTGGGCGAGTAGCAGAGGGGAGGGCAGTGCTGTTGTCCGGGGTGGGGGTAGCCAGGTGGAAAGCATGGCCAGCCGTAGAAAAATGCTTATTGAAATTCTCGATTATAGTGGATTTGTCGGTGGTGACAGTGTTTCCTATCTTCAGAGCGGTTGGAAGCTGGGAGGAGGTGTTCTTATTCTCCATGGACTTTACGGTGTCCCAGAACTTTTTTGAATTTGTGTTGCAGGAAGCAAATTTCTGCTTGAAATAGCTAGCCTTGGCTGTTCTAACTGCCTGTGTATATTGGTTTCTGGCTTCCCTGAAAAGTTGCATATCACGGGGGCTGTTCGATGCTAATGCAGAACGCCATAGGATGTTTTTCTGTTGGTTAAGGGCAGTCAGGTCAGGAGAGAACCAAGGGCTATATCTGTTCCTGGTTCTAAATTTCTTGAATGGGGCATGCTTATTCAAGATGGTGAGGAAGGCATTTTTAAAAAATGACCAGGCATCCTCTACTGACGGGATGAGATCAATATCCTTCCAGGATACCCCGGCCAGGTCGATTAGAAAGGCCTGCTCGCTGAAGTGTTTCAGGGAGCGTTTGACAGTGATGAGTGGAGGTCGTTTGACCGCTGACCCATTACGGATGCAGGCAATGAGGCAGTGATCGCTGAGATCTTGGTTGAAAACAGCAGAGGTGTATTTGGAGGGCAAGTTTGTTAGGATGATATCTATGAGGGTACCCGTGTTTACGGAATTGGGGTGGTACCTGGTAGGTTCATTTATAATTTGTGTGAGATTGAGGGCATCAAGCTTAGATTGTAGGGTGGCTGGGGTGTTGAGCATGTTCAAATTTAGGTCGCCTAGTAGCACGAGCTCTGAAGATAGATGGGGGGCAATCAGTTCACATATAGTGTCCAGAGCACAGCTGGGGGCAGAGGGTGGTCTATAGCAGGCGGCAACGGTGAGAGACTTGTTTTTAGAGAGGTGGATTTTTAAAAGTAGAAGTTCAAATTGTTTGGGAACAGACCTGGATAGTATAACAGAACTCTGCAGGCAGTCTTTGCAGTAGATTGCAACACCGCCCCCTTTGGCCGTTCTATCTTGTCTGAAAATCTTGTAATTGGGGATGAAAATGTCTGAATTTTTGGTGGTCTTTCTAAGCCAGGATTCAGACACGGCTAAAACATCCGGGTTGGCAGAGTGTGCTAAAGCAGTGAACAAAACAAACTTAGGGAGGAGGCTTCTAATGTTAACATGCATGAAGCCAAGGCTATTACGGTTACAGAAGTCATCAAAAGAGAGCGCCTGGGGAATAGGAGTGGAGCCAGGTACTGCAGGGCCTGGATTCACCTCTACATCACCAGAGGAACAGAGGAGGAGTAGGATAAGGGTACGGCTAAAAGCTATGAGAATTGGTCGCCTAGAGCTACTAGAGCAGAGAGTAAAAGGAGGTTTCTGGGGGCGATAAAATAGTTTAAAGGAATAATGTACAGACAAAGGTATGGTAGGATGTGAATACAGTGGAGGTAAACCTAGGTATTGAGTGATGATGAGAGAGATATTGTCTCTAGAAACATCATTGAAACCAGGTGATGTCATCGCATATGTGGGTGGTGGAACTGAGAGGTTGGATATGGTATAGAGAGCAGGGCTAGAGTCTCTACAGTGAAATAAGCCAATAAACACTAACCAGAACAGCAATGGACAAGGCATATTTACATTAAGGAGAGGCATGCTAATCGAGTGATCAATAAGGGTCCAGTGAGTAGAGGTTGGTTGGGGTCGTGGCGATCCAGACAGCTGGCCGGGTATATGGCTATCGGTAGCAGCATAGGATGGAGGTCTGTTTGTAGATACCTCGTGCGTTTCCGTCGGTAGGTTAGTGGGGTTCCGTGTAGTGGGGTTCCGTGTGGTAGAGGGGATCAATCCAAATTGGCAAAATAGATATAGTGACCCAAGGAAAAAATAAAATAAATAAATAATAATAATAATAATAGTTGTCCAATATACTTGTTCAAATAGCAGCCGATAAGACAGCTAACGATTAGCGGGCCTCAGATGAGCGTTCAGGTAACGTCGGGACGGAGGTGCCAGTTGGATAAATCCCTCGGGCAGATAACGTCGGCAGTCAGTCGCGGCAGTCAGTCGTGAAGGCCCGGTGGGGTTCCGTATCTGCAGCAGCAACAAAAGAAACGGGTCCGGGTGGTGATGGAACTCCTCAGCTGGCTAGCTCCAGAATGATTAGAGTTTGCTCCGGGGTCGACGTAAGCCAATAGTCACACGGTTTGCAGCTAGCTAGCTGCGAAATCAAGGTACAAGTGTCCAGAGCCTGCGGCTGGAATCCGGGGAAACTGAGAGAAAAAAAAAAAAAGAGTCCCGGAATGCTCCGGTCCGAGTCGCGTTGCACAAAAGTGCCGGTAGATTATCGAGCTAAAGGAATAGCTGATGACCACTAAACGTGGGCAGCTGAAACACCAACGCTAGCCAGCAAACCGGCTAATTTCGGGGCAGCTACAGATTAGCTTCTGGCTAGCTATCGGAGTAGCTTCTGGTTAAGCTTTCAGGCTATCTTCTGAATTAGCCCCTGGCTAGCTTCCACGATGGATTTTCAGATTGAGGTAAGTAATACTTTTGTAATTGGTGAAGCGGGTTGCAGGAAAGCTTTTGCAGGAAAGCTTTTGTAGTTGAGTTCTTGGATAATAAAATAGATAAAAGATATGCAAAGAAAGGTGTAAATATATATATATATACAGGACACGAACAATACGGAACAGAAAAAGACGTCTGAACTGCTAAGCCACCTTGGATGATGATGAATGCTTCACAGCTCAAGTTACAGACACATCTCAACATCAATTGTTCAGAGGAGATAGCGTGAATCAGGATTTCATGGTCAAACTGCTGCAAAGAAACCACTACTAAAGGAGCCCCACCTGTTTTAAGCCTCAAATTCTTTCACATATCACTTTGCAAACAATGTAAAAAAAGATAGAATAATCATTGCGTTAATAGAGCCGCATACAAACATGGTCTCTTTTTGCGTTCTTGAGTAAGGAAGCTCCAAAATGTAGGTGTTTCAGCCTAGCTCAGTGCTTTCTGTGGTTGTTGTGGGGCTGCCAGTGGTATATATACGGAGTGTAGGAGTTGGTAATGTTCTCTACTTGCGCCGTGATTGGGTAATGTTCTCTAGTTGCGTAGTGATTGGCTCAGTGTTCTGTCACTCATGGGGACACTAAGTCAATGCCTTATCTAAGGGTAGAGCTTGAAAATTCAAGCCCCTTGGGTGCTGCCGTAGAGTTACATTAGAAGTGCCATCCAATAAATCTCAAGGTCATTAGCCACAGATAAAAGGGCGTCAAATCACTTTATATCTACAGTAGCTTTGATTGGACTGAGGATGATCAGTCAAATCAGGATAATGGCGCCGAAGGAAATGGCCCCCGTTTTACGATCCCGTAACCAATTGTGCTGTTGTGTACATTTTTTCGTGTTATTTGAAACTTATTTTGTACATAATGTTTCTGACACCGTGTCTTATGACCGAAAAGAGCTTCCTGATATCAGGGCAGCGATTACTCACCCCGTACTGGAGGAATTCTTCTTCTTCAACGAGTCAGACGGGAAGGATTTACTCCAGACACCCGACAAGGCCCTCATCCCCGTCATTCGCAGGAGGAAAAGACGGAGGTATCGTGGACGACGGTCCGGGTGCCTTGTAAGGATCCGTCGCCAAGAGGGTAATCCTACCTTTACCATTGGTCCTATTAGCAAATTTACAATAACATTTATAATAAATTATAATAATAATATAATATTCAATTTATAATAAAATAGACGAACTATGAGCACGTATATCCTACCAATGGGACATTGAAAACTGTAATATCTTATGATTCACAGAGTAGTGGCTGAATGACGACATGATTAAGATACAGCTGGCGGGTTTTAAGCTTTTTCGGCGGGATAGAACACATCTGTAGCAATGAAGTGCTTTGAAAGTCTGGTCATGGCTCACATCAACACCATTATCCCAGAAACCCTAGACCCACTCCAATTTGCATGCCGCTCCAACAGAGCCACAGATGATGCAATCTCTATTGCACTCCACACTGCCCTTTCACACCTGGACAAAAGGAACACCTATGTGAGAATGCTAATCATTGACTACAGCTCAGCGTTCAACACCATAGTGCCCTCAAAGCTCATCACTAAGCTAAGGACCCTTACCTCCCTCTGCAACTGGATCCTGGACTTCCTGACGAGCCACCCCCAGGTGGTAAGGGTAGGGAACAACACATCCACCACACTGATCCTCAACACAGGGGGCCCTCGGGGGTGCATGCTCAGTCCCCTCCTGTACTCCCTGTTCACTCACGACTGCATGGCCAGGCACAACTACAACATCATCATCAAGTTTGCCGATGACACAACAGTGGCCTGATCACAGACAACGATGAGACAGCCTATAGGGAGGAGATCAGAGAACTCGTCGTGTGGTGCCAGGACAACAACCTCTCCCTCAATGTGATCAAGACAAAGGAGTTGATTGTGGACTTCAGGAAAAGAAAGACTGAGCATGCCCCCATTCTCATCGACGGGGCTGTAGTGGAACAGGTTGAGAGCTTCAAGTTCCTTGGCGTCCACATCACCAACAAACTATCATGGTCTAAACACACTAAGACAGTCATGAAGAGGGCATGACAAAGCCTATTTCCCCCCATCGAGAGCATCCTGATGGGTTGCATCACTGCCTGGTATGGGCTCCGACCACAAGGCACTACAGAGGGTAGTGTGTACGGCCCAGTACATCACTGGGGCCAAGCTTCCTGCCATCCAGGACCTCTATATCAGACGGTGTCAGAGAAAGGCCCTAAAAATTGTCAAAGACTCCAGCCACCCTAGTCATAGACTGTTCTCTCTGCTACCGCACGGCAAGCGGTACCGGAGCGCCAAGTCGAGGTCCAAAAGGCTTCTAAACAGCTTCTACCCACAAGCCATAACACTCCTGAACAGCTAATCAAAGCACTACCCAGACCCTTTTTTTACGCTGCTGCTACTCTCTGTTTATAATCCATGCATAGTCACTTTAACTCTACCTACATGTACAAATTACCTCAATTACCTCAACTAACCGGTGCCCCCGCACATTGACTCTGTACCGGTAGCCCCTGTATATAGCCTTGCTTGTTATTTTACTGCCGCTGTTGAATTTGTTACTTTTATTTTCAATTTTTTACTTATCTTATTTGTTCTTTTTTTTCTTAACTTCTTAAAGCATTGTTGGTTAAGGGCTTGTAAGTAAGCATTTCACTATAAGGTCTACACCTATTGTATTCGGCACATTTGACAAATAACATTTGATTTAATTTGATTTGATGTCAACATCATACTTTTAAAATCTTAGCTAGCAAGCTAGCAGTCATCATCATGAAATGAGATGACAATCTACTGGCAAATGCTTTTTAATCCTTGTATATGAAGAGAAATTATAGATAAAACGTATCGGTGCTCATCGGCCATTGGACATAAACAACAACAAGTTGGAAATCGCAAATTCAACAATGAGTGGTATGGAAGGAATCAGTGTCTAACTGCAAGCATTGCAAATCAATCAGTAGCCTGCTATTCAGTGGAGTGGCTGTGTGGTCCCAAATCTGGATTTAAGGGTCTCTTTTCCAAGCTTAAAATGATAAACATTCAACATTGGCTATGCTGTCAATCGAGCATGATTTCTGCTGCTGCGCTCAAAACAACTGTTAACTCGGAACTGGGAAATCTGACTTCAGTGAGTTCAAGACAAATATGCCTTATGCCATAGTTTGTACATCTCAATTGTCAGTAGAAACCATTTTGTTTAAGCAAGTCAGCCATTTCAAGCTATGTTTTTTCTAAAAGGCAGTAAATGAGGCTGAATGAACTGTTTTGCTGCCAGACAAGGCTCCGCTGATAGCCATGTCTAGTAGTGGTAAGGTGTTGGGACTGCTGTTGGGACCCCCCCCAAATTTTTTTTTATTTTTCCCACCAAGATTTACATGTTAGGATTAGGGGAAGGCTTAGCTAACATGCTAAGTAGTTGCACCCTGTTTTTGTTTTTGCCATAGGTAACCATCTGTAACCATTCCAAACATATCATACCAAATTTAGGGTTTTGGATTAATTACAGAATAATACGAAATGCTCTGAGACCAGGTTGCATACACACATCCATTGTCCACACTTCCACACACACACACCCACACGTGTGTCCGTGCATGTGTGTCTGCACGTGTGTGTGTGTCCGTGCGTGTGTGTGTGTCTGCACGTGTGTGTCTGTGCGTTTGTGTGTCTGACATCATGGTCACAGGCCCTGTAACAGGACCACAAGCAGCGGCATGAATAATTCATGGTGCCAATCAATGATTAAAGGTATTCATGTATCATACCTCACACCACACAGGGCTGGCTTTAGTGGCATTCAATGAAGACATGGATGCCTGAAGGCCTGGATGTCTGTGTTTGTGTGTGTGTGGGGTGGGGTTAGGGTTGGGGGTGGAGGGTTAGGAAGAGGTGTGGTGTGGTGGGGTGGGTGGGGTAGGCGGTGGAGGAGATGGGCGGATGAGGTCGGGGGTGGAGGAGTGGGGGGGTGAGGTAGGGGGTGGAGGAGTGGGGAGTGTGGTAGGGGTGGAGGAGTGGGGAGTGTGGTAGGGGTGGAGGAGTGGGGAGTGTGGTAGGGGTGGAGGAGTGGGGGGGTAAGGTAAGGGGTGGAGTAGGTGGGGGGTTAGGTAGAGGGTGGATGAGATGTGTGTGGGGAGGGGATGAGGTAGGGGTGGAGGAGTGGAGGAATGGGGGAGAGTGGCAGTTGGGAAAACAATGATCTATGTCTATTAAACTATTTGCAATATAATCACCAAACATGGGGAGATATGAAGTGCTTTGAAAGACTAGTCAAGGACCATATCACCTCCACCCTACCTGACAACCTAGACCCACTCCAATTTGCTTACCGCCCCAATAGGTCCAAGGACGACGCAATCGCCATCACACTGCACACTGCCCTAACCCATCTGGACAAGAGGAATACCTATGTAAGAATGCTGTTCATCGATTACAGCTCAGCATTTAATATCATAGTACCCTCCAAACTCGTCATTAAGCTCGAGACCCTGGGTCTCGACCCCGCCCTGTGCAACTGGGTCCTGGACATCCTGACGGGCCGCCCCCAGGTGGTGAGGGTAGGTAACAACATCTCCACCCCGCTGATCCTCAACACTGGGTCCTCACAAGGGTGCGTTCTCAGCCCTCTCCTGTACTCCCTGTTCACCCATGACTGCGTGGCCATGCACGCCTCCAACTCAATCATCAAGTTTGCAGATGACACTACAGTGGTAAACTTGATTACCAACAACGACGAGACGGCCTACAGGGAGGAGGTGAGGACCCTCGGAGTGTGGTGTCAGGAAAATAACCTCACACTCAATGTCAACAAAACAAAGGAGATGATCGTGGACTTCAGGAAACAGCAGAGGGAGCAGCCCCCTATCTACATTGACGGGACAGTAGTGGAGAGTTAAGTTCCTCGGTGTACACATAACGGACAAACTGAAATGGTCCACCCACACAGACAGCGTGGTGAAGAAGGCGCAGGAGGCTGAAGAAATTCGGCTTGTCACCAAAAACACTCACAAACTTTTAACAGATGCACAATCGAGAGCATCCTGTCGGGCTGTATCACCGCCTGGTACGGCAGCTGCTCCGCCCATAACCGTAAGGCTCTCCAGAGGGTAGTGAGGTCTGCACAACGCATCACCGTGTGCAAACTACCTACCCTCCAGGACACCTACACCACCCGATGTCACAGGAAGGCCAAAAAGATCATCAAGGACAACAACCATCCGAGCCACTGCCTGTTTACCTCGCTATCATCCAGAAGGCGAGGTCAATACAGGTGCATCAAAGCGGGGACCAAGAGACTGAAAATCAGCTTCCATCTCAAGGCCATCAGACTGTTAAACAGCCATCACTAACATTGAGTGGCTGCTGCCAACATACTGACTGTCACGCCCTGACCATAGAGAGCCTTTTTATTCTCTATTTTGGGTAGGTCGGGGTGTGACTTGGGTGGGTAATCTGGGTTGTTTTATTTCTATGTTGGCCTGGTATGGTTCCCAATTAGAGGCAGCTGTTTAGCATTGTCTCTGATTGGGGATCATATTTAGGCAGCCATTTTCCCACTGGTTTCTTGTGGGATCTTGTTTATGTGTAGTTGCCTGTGAGCACTCCAAAGCTTCACGTATCGTTTGCTTTTTATTGTTTTTGTGCGTTTCACGAATAAAAAGATGTGGAACCCATATCACGCTGCGCATTGGTCCGAATGTTATTACGACGATCGTGACACTGACTCAACTCTAGCCACTTTAATAATGGAAAAATGGATGTAATCAATTTATCACTAGCCACTTTATATAATGCTCTACATACCCTACATTACTCATCTCATATGTATATACTGTACGCTATACCATCTACTGCATCTTGCCATCTTGATGTAATTAAATGTATCATTAGCCACTTTAAACAATGCCACTTTATATAATGTTTCCATACCCGACATTACTCATCTCATATGTATATACTGTACTCTATACCATCTACTGCATCTTGCCATCTTGATGTAATGTATCACTAGCCAATTTAAACAATGCCACTTGTTATAATGTTTTCATACCCTACATTACTCATCTCATATGTATATACTGTACTCTATACCATCTACTGCATCTTGCCTATGCCGTTCGGGCATCACTCATTCATAAATTTGTATGTACATATTCGTATTCATTCCTTTACACTTGTGTGTATAAGGTAGTTGTTGTGAAATTGTTAGGTTATATTACTTGTTAGATATTACTGCATAGTCGGAACTAGAAGCACAAGCATTTCGCTACACTCGCATTAACATCTGCTAACCATGCGTATGTGACAAATACATTTGATTTGATTTGATTTGATAAAACTAAACTGAAAGGAACTGAAATCAAATACTTTATACTACACGAAACTACACTAAACAACATTACACAACACTATACTACACTACAACACCACACTACGATACTGCACTACACTATACTACACTAGTACACCACTACACTACATTATACTACACTACACTTCTACACTACACCACACTACAATATACTACACTACTACACTAAAATACACCACTAAACAACACTACTACACTACACTACACTACACTCTTGCTGCTGGTGATTCTCGGATCCACCTCTACGCAGACGACACCATTCTGTATACTTCTGGCCCTTCGTTGGACGCTGTGTAAACTAACCTCCAGACGAGCTTCAATGCCATACAACTCTCCTTCCGTGGCCTCCAACTACTCTTAAATGCAAGTAAAACTAAATGCATGCTCTTCAACCGATCGCTGCCCGCACCTGCCCCGACTGTCCAGCATCACTACTCTGGACGGTTCTGACTTAGAATATGTGGACAACTACAAATACCTAGGTGTCTGGTTAGACTGTAAACTCTCCTTCCAGACTCTCATTAAGCATCTCCAATCCAAAATTAAATCTAGAAATGGCTTCCTATTTCGCAAAACAAAGCATCCTTCACTCATGCTGCCAAACATACCCTCGTAAAACTGACTATCCTGCCGATCCTCAACTTCGGCGATGTCATTTATAAAATAGCCTCCAACACTCTACTCAACAAATTGGATGCAGTCTATCGCAGTGCCATCCGTTTTGTCACCAAATCCCCATATACTACCCACCACTGCGACCTGTATGCTCTCGTTGGCTGGCCCTCGCTTCATACTGCATATCCTACCATTTCAGTGTTTAATTGCTATATTGTAATTACTTCGCCACCATGGCCTATTTATTGCCTTACCTCTCTTATCCTACCTCATTTTCACATGCTGTATATAGATTCTTCTACTGTATTATTGATTATATGTTATATAGTATATGTTATATATTATAGTATATGTTATGATATATGTTGTTATATGTTATGTTATATGTTATGTTATATATTATAGTATATGTTATGTTATATGTTGTTATATGTTATAGTATATGTTATGTTATATGTTGTTATATGTTATATATTATAGTATATGTTATGTTATATGTTGTTATATGTTATAGTATATGTTATGTTATATGTTGTTATATGTTATATGTTATATATTATAGTATATGTTATGTTATATGTTGTTATATATTATAGTATATATGTTATGTTATATGTTGTTATATATTATAGCATATGTTATGTTATATGTTGTTATATGTTATATAATATATATTATATGTTATATGTTATATATTATAGTATATGTTATGTTATATATTATGTTATATGTTGTTATATGTTATATATTATAGCACATGTTATGTTATTGTCACGTTCGTCGTATGGAGGAAGAGAGGAGGACCAAGGCGCAGCGTGATATGAATACATCTTCTATTTATTATAACGAAGAACACTTAACCAAACTTTACAAAACAACAAAACGAACGTGACGCTATATAGAAAATAGTGCTGAACACAAAACACTACACATAGACAATCACCCACAACCCACGATGACAAAACAGGCTACCTAAATATGGTTCCCAATCAGAGACAACGACTAACATCTGCCTCTGATTGAGAACCATATCAGGCCAAACACAGAAACAGACAAACTAGACATACAACATAGAATGCCCACTCAGATCACACCCTGGCCAAACAAAACATATAAACATACAAAGCAAACTATGGTCAGGGCGTGACAGTTAAACTACATCACACTACTACACTACACTGTCCTACACGACACTACACTACTACACGATATTATACTACATTACACTACAAAATACTACACTACGAAATACTACACTAAACTACACTGCTACACTACACTACACTATACTACACGACACTAAACTAAATTACACTACACTACTACACTCAACTACACTACACTACACTAAAACACTACAAAACACTACACTATTACACTAAACTACACTACTACACTACACTATATTACGCTACTACACTACATTACACTACACTATACTACACTACTACACTACTACACTACCCTCTACTACACTACTACACTAAACTACACTACACTACACTAAAACACTACAAAACACTACACTATTACACTAAACTACACTACTACACTATATTACACTACGGGCGGCAGGTGGCCTAGTGGATAGAGCGTTGGGCCAGTAACCGGAAGGTTTCTGGATCAAATCCCCGAGCTGATAAGGTAAAAATATGTAGTTCTGCCACTGAGCAAGGCAGTTAACCCACTGTTCCCCGGGTGTCGAAGACAGGGATGTCGATTATGGCAGCCCCCCACACCTCTCTGATTCAGAAGGGTTGGGTTAAATGCAGAAGACACATTTCAGTTGGACAACTGACTAGGTATCTCCCTTTACTATTATACTACACTACTACACCACATCACTCTACAGTCGTGGCCAAAAGTTTTGAGAATGACACAAATATTAATTTCCACAAAGATTGCTGCTTCAGTGTCTTTAGATATTTTTGTCAGATGTTACTATGGAATACTGAAGTATAATTACAAGCATTTGTAAGTGTCAAAGGCTCATGTAAGTGTCAAAGGCTTTTATTGACAATTACATGAAGTTGACGCAAAGAGTCAATATTTTCAGTGTTGACCCTTCTTTTTCAAGACCTCTGCAATCCACCCTGGAATGCTGTCAATTAACTTCTGGGCCACATCCTGACTGATGGCAGCCCATTCTTGCATAATCAAATCTTGGAGTTTGTCAGAATTTGTGGGTTTTTGTTTGTCCACCCGCGTCTTGAGGATTGCCCACAAGTTCTCAATGGGATTAAGGTCTGAGGAGTTTCCTGGCCATGGACCCAAAATATCGATGTTTTGTTCCCCGAGCCACTTAGTTATCACTTTTGCCTTATGGCAAGGTGCTCCAACATGCTGGAAAAGGCATTGTTTGTCACCAAACTGTTCCTGGATGGTTGGGAGAAGTTGCTCTCGGAGGATGTGTTAGCACCATTCTTTATTCATGGCTGTGTTCTTAGGCAAAATTGTGAGTGAGCCCACTCCCTTGGCTGAGAAGCAACCTCACACATGAATGGTCTCAGGATGCTTTACTGTTGGCATGACACAGGACTGATGGTAGCGCTCACCTTGTCTTCTCCGGACAAGCTTTTTTCCGGATGCCCCAAACAATCGGAAAGGGGATTCATCAGAGAAAATGACTTTACCCCAGTCGTCAGCAGTCCAATCCCTGTACCTTTTGCAGAATATCAGTCTGTCCCTGATGTTTTTCCTGGAGAGAAGTGGGTTCTTTGCTGCCCTTCTTGACACCAGGCCATCCTCCAAAAGTCTTCGCCTCACTGTGCGTGCAGATGCACTCACACCTGCCTGCTGCCATTCCTGAGCAAGCTCTGTACTGGTGGTGCCCCGATCCCGCAGCTGAATCAACTTTAGGAGACGGTCCTGGCACTTGCTGGACTTTCTTGGGCGCCCTGAAGCCTTCTTCACAACAATTGACCCGCTCTCCTTGAAGTTCTTGATGATCCGATAAATAGTTGATTTAGGTGCAATCTTACTGGCAGCAATATCCTTGCCTGTGAAGCCCTTTTTGTGCAAAGCAATGATGAAGGTACGTGTTTCCTTGCAGGTAACCATGATTGACAGAGGAAGAACAATGATTCCAAGCACCACCCTCCTTTTGAAGCTTCCAGTCTGTTATTCGAACTCAATCAGCATGACAAAGGGATCTCCAGCCTTGCCCTCATCAACACTCACACCTGTGTTAACGAGAGACTCACTGACATGATGTCAGTTGGTCCTTTTGTGGCAGGGCTGAAATGCAGTGGAAATGTTTTTGGGGGATTCAGTTCATTTGCATGGCAAAGAGGGACTTTGAAATGAATTGCAATTCATCTGATCACTCTTCATAACATTCTGGAGTATATGCAAGTTGAGGCAGCAGACTTTGTGAAAATTAATATTTGTGTCATTCTCAAAACTTTTTGGCCACGACTGTACACTATACTACACTACATCACACCACACTACTAAATTGCACTGCACTACTACTGTACACGGTACTACACTATACTACATCACACTACACTACACTACTACTCTAAACTGCACTACACTACACTATACTTCACAACATCACACAACACTATACTACGCTACTATACCACACTACTGCACCACACTACACTACTTCACCACACTACACTATACTACACTACACTACCACACTACACCACTACACAATAATATGCTATACTACACGATACCACACTATACTACTACAATGCACTATACTACGCTACTACACTACACTACCACACTATACTACACTACACCACTACACTACACTACACCACACTGCACTACTACACTATACTACAATATTACACCACACTACACTACACCACCACACTGCACTACTACACTATACTACACTATACTACTACACAATGCTACACCATACTACACTATACTACACTGCAGTATACTACACTACACTATATTACACTACATTATACTGCCACACCACACTATAATACACTACACTATACTGCACTATATTACACTACACTACATTATACTACACTATACTATATTACACTACACTATACTGCCACACCACACTATATTACACTACTACACTATACTACCACACTACTACATAATGCTACACTACTACACTATATTACACGATACTACACTATTACACCACACTACACTACGCCACTACACTGCACTACTACACTATACTACTACACAATGCTACACTATACTACACTATACCAAACCACGACACCACACTATACTACACTACCCGACTACACTACACCATACTACACTACACGACTCCACTACACTATGCTACACTACACTATACTACACTACACAACTACACTACACCATACTACACTACACAACTCCACTACACTATGATACACTACACTACACTACCACACTATACTACACCACACTACTACAATATACTACTACACTGCACTACTATACTATACTACTACACTACACTACTACACTATACTACTACACTGCACTACTACACTGCGCTACTACACTACTACACTAAACTACGACTACACTAGTAAGGGAACTCCCCCCCCAATTGTACAAAATAACATGGCAACTTATTGGCAGAGAGCGAACCATACACACGATGGGATTGTGTGGGATTTCACATTGCATCCGGCGCTGTTTCGTGCAAAGTTGATGGCAAGTGCCATATTGTAAATGAGCTGTGTAACACCCCAAAATTCCTATAGTGGGCGTGTGAGTTCCATCTTATTTTTTCATAGGCTTACTGTAACGCAAGTCAAGACCCAAGAGTCAAATTTTGAAATTTTTTAAGTTTTATCAAAAACGTATCACCCCCTTAAAAAAGTGCTTTCTGGACCGTTTTTCTAAATTCTTTCGATTTTTATGTCAATTACACATGTGTAAGAACTGTATGAAAATACTTTTGTCAAATTTTATTAACATAATTTTTTTGACATTTTTATTTTGCCTTAAGCAATATGTTTTGTGCATTTGGAATGTGATTTCATAGGAAGTCAAAAGTCAAAAGTCAAAAATGTCAAAAATTTGGAAAAAACGTATCACCCCCTTTAAAAAAGTGCTTTCTTGACCGTTTTTTGAAATTCTTTCGATTTTTATGTCAATTACACATGTGTAAGAACTGTATGAAAATACTTTTGTCAAATTTTATTAACAAAATTTTTTGGACATTTTTATTTGGGCTTAAGGAATATGTTTTGTGCATTTTGGAATGTGATTTCATAGGAAGTCAAAAGTCAAAAGTCAAAAATGTCAAAAATTTGGAAAAAACGTATCACCCCCTTTAAAAAGGTGCTTTCTGGACCATTTTTTGAAATTCTTTCGATTTTTATGTAAATTACACATGTATAAGAACTGTATGAAAATACTTTAGTCACATTTTACTATCATAATTTTTTATAAATGTTTACTTGTACTTAAGGAATATGTTTTGTGCATTTGGAATGTGATTTCATAGGAAGTCAAAAGTCAAAAGTTAAAAGTCAAAAATGTTAAAAATGTGGAAAAAACATATATTCCATTTAAAAAAGTGCTTTCTGGACCGTTTTTTGAAATTCTTTCGATTTTTACGTCAATTACACATGTATAAGAACTGTATGAAAATACTTTAGTCACATTTTACTATCATCATTTTTTATAAATGTTTACTTGTACTTATCACCCCCCAAACCTCCATAAATCACTCAGGCCAGCACCCATTGATTTGGGGCCGTAGTATAGTGCTCCCATGGACGTCTGGATGACACCTAAAAGCATTTAAAACCGTTTTGAAAAATGACATGAAAACATGACAAATATTTTTTTTTTAACTTTTTTTGGAAACCTCCTTAAATCACTCAGGCCAGACCCCATTGACTCGAGAAGAAAAAACATAAAATATTTTTCAGAAGATAAAACATAGAATATTTTTTGACTTTTTTGGAAAACCTCCATAAATCACTCAGGCCAACCCCCATTGATTTTTGTCCGTAGAATAGTGCTCCCAGAGCGGGTATGGAGGTCTGGATGCCCCCTAAACGCAATTTCAACCGTCTTGAAACAGGGCACCTGGTAACCTAAAAGTTTGGACTTAGAATATTTTTCGAGTTTTTTGGAAAAACTCCATAAATCACTCAGGCCATTGACTCGAGAATAAAAAACAAAAAATATTTTTCAGAAAAAAAACATAGAATATTTTCTGACTTTATTGGAAAACCTCCATAAATCACTCAGGCCAACACCCATTGATTTTTGTCCGTCGAATAGTGCTCCCAGAGCGGGTATGGAAGTCCGGATGCCCCCTAAACGCAATTTCATCCAGGGCATCTGGTAACCTAAAAAAAATACCAGGTGCACGAAAAGTTTGGACTTAGAATATTTTTCGAGTTTTTTGGAAAAACTCCATAAATCACTCAGGCCATTGACTCGAGAATAAAAAACAAAAAATATTTTTCAGAAAAAAAACATAGAATATTTTCTGACTTTTTTGGAAAACCTCCATAAATCACTCAGGCCAACACCCACTGATTTTTGTCCGTCGAACAGTGCTCCCAGAGCGGGTTGGAAGTCTGGATGCCCCCTAAACGCAGTTTCAACCAGGGCATCTGGTAACCTAAAAATAATGCCAGGTGTACAAACAGTTTGGACTTGTTTGTGTGTGTGTGAGCTTTTCTTTGACATCTGTTTCGAGAAATGACTGATTTACAGTTCATGAAGGTTGCCTAATCACACACTTAAAGTTTTGGAAAGATCTGACTTTTTTAACCCTTTTAAACAGCACCTATGACCCCATTTTAAGGCACTTCCGGTTGGCACAGGAAGCTATAGGTAAAGACATATGCTGATCTGGGTATGCTCTTAGAGAATCCTGAGTTTTAAGTCAATACGTTAAGAACTGACTGATTTACACAGGGTTGAATGCACTATAAATCACAAACTGCTGGTTGGCTATGGCAAAACACTTTTAGGGTTTTTTAACCACTTCCGGTTGCTCCAGGAAGCTTAGAATCAACACAGGTAGACCTCATAGTGGCCTGATGGATTGTTATCAAAGACAGGTTCATAAGACATTCATAACCCACATAGGCTTCAGGTTGAATTTAGAGGTGCACTCAATGTATTCCTATGGGGCTACATTTCATTGTATACTGTTTGATGTAAACACCTTCTTTTAACTGTGAAGGGTTAATGCCACAGAGTCAAGGTTAGGCTTGCACAGATCGGGAGGACCTTAGGAGTGTTCCTGAGGTAAAATTGTGCTTCTAACCTGAACGGTTCTCTCTCTGTCTCCCAAAAGCAAATCAAATTGACATGGAGGTCAATAGGTCATTTGTGTCCGTTTTCTTGTAACGGTCGCTGCGCTCAGACCGAGCAAGCTACGGTTAAGCAGGGCATCTCGTTGAACTCGGCACGGCCTGGAGATAATAGTAATGCCATTGCAGGCTTTGTGTGTCTTTAAGCACCGTACTTTTTCACTCCATCCTTGCTTTTTGTGTGTGTATGTTTGTGTGAGAGAGCTTTTCTTTGACATCTGTTGGGAGAAATGACTGATTACAGTTCATGAGGGTTGTCTAATCACATATATGAAGTTTTGAAAAGTTCTGACCTTTTAACCCTTCAAAACAGCATCTATGACACCATCTTAAGGCCCTTCTGGTTGTCACAGGAAGCTATAAGTAAAGAGATATCCTGATCGGGGTATGCTCTTAGAGAATCCTGAGTTTTAAGTCTATACGTTAAGAACTGACTGATTTACACAGGGTTGCATGCACTATATATCACAAACTGCTGGTTGGGTATGGCAAAACACTTTTAGGGTGATTTAACCACTGCCGGTTGCTCCAGGAAGCTTAGAATCAACACAGGTAGACCTCATAGTGGCTTGATGGATTGTTATCAAAGACAGGTTCATAAGACATTCATAACCCACATAGGGTTTATTTTTAAGAATGCACGTTAAATTTGCAATATGATTCAACACATCATATTGCAAAAGTAACACACACTGTTATGTTTGCAATATGATTCAACACATCATATTGCAAAAGTAACACACACTGTTACGTTTGCAATATGATGTGTTGAATCATATTGCAAACATAACACACACTGTTACTTTTGCAATATGATGTGTTGAATCATATTGCAAATTAAACGTGCATTCTTTAAATACTTTAAATACTTTAGAAATACAAAATCGAACAGGCTTGTTGGGGTTTGTCTCTATGGGCCGAGCCGGTTTCAATGCACCTAGTCTTGAGACTCTGGGACTTTTCTAAACGTCGCCAGTTTCGTTGAGGTCAAAATGAATTGAAAACATGGCAAATACACGAGGCTTTTTATCGATCCGAGAACCTTCTAGAGCCACATAATTCACTGTGCACAATCGACCTGAGGTCTAGAACAGGTTTGTAAATTTTCAGAACTCTAGGTCTAACGGTTCTTTAAAAGTTGGAACAAAAGTAACTACCACAGGCACTGTCTGCCTCTTAGCCCCTCAGTGTGTCCCTCCATCATTTCTGTTAGGGTGTGTAAATTTTTCTTTGAAATCTGATGGGACTAATGACTGATTTACAGTTCAGGAAGGTTGCCTAATCACAAATATGAAGTTTTGGAAAGATTTAACTTTTTTAACCCTTCGAAACAGCTCTTTTGACACCAATTATGGCACTTCCGGTTTGCACAGGAAGCTGACAGTAAACACATATCCTCATTGGAGTAGGCTTTTACAGAATCCTGAGTTTTAAGTCTATACATTAAGAACTCAGTGATTTACATAGGGCTGAATGCACTATTTCTCTCAAACTGCAGGTTGGGTATTGCAAACACTTTTAGGGTGGTTTTAACCACTTCCGGTTGTTCCAGGAAGCTTAGAATCGACACAGGTAGACCTTATGATGGGCTGATGGACTGACATCAAAGACAGGTTCCTAAGACCTTCATAACCCACATAGGCTTCAGGTTGAATTTGGAGGTGCAGTCAATGTATTCCTATGGAGAGAGATGTCAATGTAAACTGTGAGATGTAAAAACCTGTTTTCACTGTTAAGGGTTAATGCCACAAGGTCAAGGTTAGGCTTGCACAGATCGGGAGGACCTAAAGAACATTCCTGAGGTGAAATTGTGTTTCTAACCCTAACGGTTCTCTCGCTGTCTCCCAAAAGCAAATAGAATTGACATTGAGGTCAAAAGGTCATTTTGCTCTGTCTTCTTGTCACTGTCGCTGTGGCCAGACCGAATGAGCTACGGTCAAGCGGGGCATCTCGTTGAACTCGGCACGGCCTAGAGATAATGGTCATGCCATTGTCGGCTTTGTGTGTCTTTAAGCACCGTACTTTTTCACTCCATCCCTGCGTGTGTGTGTGTGTGAGAGCTTTTCTTTGACATCTGTTTAGAGAAATGACTGATTTACACTTCATGAAGGTTGCCTAATCACACACTTAAAGTTTTGGAAAGATCTGTCTTTTTTAACCCTTCGAAACAGCACCCATGACACCATTTTAAGGCACTTCCGGTTGGCACAGGAAGCTATAGGTAAACACATATCTTGATAGGGGTATGCTGTTACAGAATCCTGAATTTTAAGTCTATACGTTTAGAATTGACTGATCTACATAGGGTTGAATGCAGTGATTTTCAAAATTGCAAGTCATGTATATCAGGACACCTTTTAGGGTAGTTTTAACCACTTCCGGTTGGTCCAGGTAGCTTAAAATCAACACAGGTAGACCTCATAGTGGCCTGATGGATTGTTATCAAAGACAGGTTCATAAGACCTTCATAACCCACATAGGCTTCAGGTTGAATTTAGAGGAGCAGTCAATGTATTCCTATGGGGCGAAATGTCATTGTAAACTGTTTGATCTAAACACCTTCTTTTAACTGTTAAGGGTTAATGCCACACGGTCAATGTTAGGCTTGCACAGATCGGGAGGACCTTAAGAACATTCCTGAGGTTAAATTGTGCTTCTAACCTTAACGGTTCTCTCGCTGTCTCCCAAAAGCAAATAAAATTGACATTGAGGTCAAAGGGTCATTTGGGACCATCTTCTTGTAACGGTCGCTGCGCTCAGACCGAGCGAGCTACGGCCAAGCGGGGCATCTCGTTGAACTCGGCACGGCCTGGAGATTATGGTGATGTCATTTTAGTGGTGATTTCAGAATGCTATTTTGGTGCATTCATGGAAGGCGCTGTGAGCTTTGGGCCTGCTCTGAAATATTTGACAGTTGGCTTCTAAAGGAGTTGGAAAAAGTGAGTTTGGAGTCAGATGGTATCAGTTTGGTGTCTGAAAAGATGTCATTGACTTATGGACACTTGCTAGTTGACTTTGGTTGACAATTGCTAGTTGACTTGCTAGTTGACTTTTGTCCATTTGCAATATGTTTCAACGGGGAGGTACCATGAGGAAAAAGCGACATGATGAAATTTCACGAAACGAGCGATGGAGAGGAACCACTATCACTGCCCGGCCATCCTGAGGTCATCAGGACGTTGACTTTTGTATTTCTAAAGTATTTAAAGAATGCACGTTAGATTTGCAATATGATTCAACATCACATCATATTGCAAATATAACGGGCATTTGCAATATGATGTGATGTTGAATCATATTGCAAATCTAACGGGCATTCTTTAAATACTTTACAAATGCAAAAGTCAACGGTCTGATGACCTCAGGATGGTCGGGCAGTGATAGTGGTTCCTCTCCATCGCTCGTTTCGTGAAATTTCATCGTGTCGCTTTTTCCTCATGGTACCTCCCCGTTGAAACATATTGCAAATGTACAAAAGTCAACGAGCAAGTCAGTGTCCATCAGTCAAATAGATATTTTCAGACACCAAACTGATACCATCTGACTCCAAACTCACTTATTCCAACTCCTTTAGATGCCAACTATAACATATTTCAGAGCAGGCCCAAAATTCACAGCGCCTTCTATTTAAACCATAATAAAACAAATAATACGTAGTTATGTTCTAGCTGCGGGTCCAGTGCTCACATTATGTTTAGCCCTATGTGAGGCGACCTCGAATCCCAAGTTTCGGCTCGATAGGTCATTCGGTGCCCGAGCAAAACCCTAATTGGTGCTGAAATTCCACTTTTTTCATTGCCTTGCTACGGGGCCCTTGAATGAGCAATCAAACAGGCTTGTTGGGGTCTGTCTCTATGGGCCGAGCCGGTTTCAACGCACCTAGTCTTGAGACTCTGGGACTTTCCTAAATGTCGTCCGTTTCGTTGAGGTCAAAATGAATTGAAAACATGGCAAATACACGAGGCTTTTTATCGGTCAGGGAACCTTCTAGAGCCACATAATTCACTGTGCACAATCGACCTGAGGTCTAGAACAGGTTTGTAAATTTTCAGAACTCTAGGTCTGACGGTTCTTTAAAAGTTGGAACAAAACTAACTACCACATGCACTGTCTGCCTCTTAGCCCCTCAGTGTGTCCCTCCATCATTTCTGTGTCGGTGTGTTTTTTTTTTTTTTGAAATCTGATGGGATGAAGGACTGATTTACAGTTCATGAGGGTTGTCTATTCACATATATGAAGTTTTGGAAAGATTTGACATTTTTAACCCTTCGAAACAGCCAATTAGACACCAGTTATGGCACTTCCGGTTGTCACAGGAAGCTATAAATAAACACATATCATCACTGGAGTAGGCTGTTACAGAATCCTGAGTTTTAAGTCTGTACGTTAAAAATTGACTGATTTACATAGGGCTGAGACACTATTTCTCTCAAACTGCAGGTTGGCTATGGCAAACACTTTTAGGGTGATTTAACCACTTCCGGTTGCTCCAGGAAGCTTAGAATCGACACAGGTAGACCTCATGGTGGCCTGATGGACTGACATCAAAGACAGGTCCATAAGACATTCAGAACCCACATAGGCTTCAGGTTGAATTGAGAGGTGTAGTCAATGTATTCCTATGGGGCAACATGTCATTGTAAATTGTTTGATGTAAACACCAGCTTTTAACTGGTAAGGGTTAATGCCACAAGGTCAAGGTTAGGCTTGCACAGATCGGGAGGACCTAAAGAACATTCCTGAGGTGAAATTGTGCTTCTAACCTTAACGGTTCTCTCTCTGTCTCCCAAAAGCAAATAAAATTGACATGAGGTCAATAGGTCATTTGGGTCCGTCTTCTTGTAACGGTCGCTGCGCTCAGACCGAACGAGCTACGGTCAAGCGGGGCATCTCGTTGAACTCGGCACGGCCTGGAGATAATAGTAATACCGTTGCAGGCTTTGTGTGTCTTTAAGCACCGTACTTTTTCACTCCATCCTTCCTTTTTGTGTGTGTGTGTTTGTGTGAGAGAGCTGTCTGTTGGGAAAAATGACTGATTACAGTTCATGAGGGTTGTCTAATCACACAAGTGAAGTTTTGAAAAGATCTGACCTTTATTACCCTTCAAACCTGACCCTATGCACCATTTTAAGGTACTTCCAGTTGACATAGGAAGCTGAACGTGAACACATACCCTCCTTGGGGTAGGCTCTTATATAATATTGAGCTTTAAGTCTTTATGTTAAGAACTGACTTATTAACAGAGGGTTAAATGAGTGTGTGTTACTTCATAAAATCACATAAAATCACAGAATTCTCGCAGAGCTTCGAGACCCACTTTAAAAATGTTCGTGTGAACAAACTGCAACTGGATCTGTGATTTTTTAGAAGAAAAAAATTCCTCTTCGTGAACATCACCAAATGGACAATGTACTATTTCTCTTAAATTACGATAGATAAACGGCATTTTTTTTTTTCCTGACACCGTACGCTTATGTACTTTGACGTGAAGCGGTCAAATCGCACCCTACTTTTCGTTTTTGACCTTTGATCCCAGCAAAATGGCCATAACTCAAAAAGCGCCGAAGCCTCGACGCCATCTTGTTCGGGGCCAACTTCCCTTTACTCCAAACCTACGCTCGCCGAGTTTCGTCTTCGAAATATTTTCCGTTTAGGAGAAAAGGCCGCGCTCGTTTGCCCCGTGTTCGTGCGCCTGCAATATGATTTATTTTCCGCCTTGTGGGAATTTTCGAGAATGCGGGGAGCAAGTCAAAAATTTGTTATTTTTATAAAACGGCGACCGAAAGTCCGAAACGATTTCCGACATGACTTCCCGAAAGAGCTCTCCCGCGCCCTCGGCCCGACGCCGTCCGCGATTTTCCCGGACGAAGTCGGACGTCAGGTAAGGGACCGTACATTTCCAATGGGAGAATCCTCACCGATCATACGGCTCCCGTACCAGATGTCCCTTAAGGTATGTTAGTGTACTACATTAATGTACTACGACTACACTAAACGACATCGCACTACACTATACTACACTACTACACTACACGACATTACACTACACTGCATCACCCTACACTACACAGCACTAAACTACTACACTACACAACACTACACTTCTACACTACACTACACTACATCACCCTACACTACACAATACTAAACTACTACACTACACTAGACTACACTACACCATACTTCTACACTACACTACACTACTACCCTGAACTACACTGAACTACACTACACTATTCTACCACACTACTCTAAATTATACTACACTACACTATACTATTGCACTACACTATACCACACTACACTACTACACTACACCACACCACACTACTACACTACTACATTACACTATACCACACTACACTACACTAAACTAAACTGATAGACAGCTAGACAGAAAACAGGGGTCATATACAAGTGTTTGTTTTTATGGGTGAGTGGTGGTTGTTTTAGTGTTTACTGTATATTGAACTGGAGCTGGACTGCGCTATTAAAGTCTTCAAAATTGCTCTCTGTCTGGATTATATAATTGAGGGTGGGGCAGTGTGGAGTAAGGGGTCAGAGGGATGCAGCATATACTGTATATGTAGGGATTAGTTGCCCCTAAAGGCTGATTTTGGGTAATTTTTGCATTTCCCCCACTAATTCTTAAGGTTCGGATTGGGGGAGGGGTGGGGAAGCTGATCTTAAGGCACAGACAGACCAGTAGTGTCGGCCATAATTTGTAAACCAAGTTTAAACTGATTCTACATGTACAGAAGTAAGATCATAATTTGAGCCAGTTTGCTACAGCAGGAAAATAATCCTACAGCAACAGGAAATAGTAAGAATTATGTGGATTATAATGATTGGACATTTTTGTAGGAGTTTATGTATTTTTGGTTTGGGCAAATCAAGTCTCAAATGGAAATTACAAACTTTAGATGCCCTTTCAAAACTAAAAGACAGTACAAGGAAAATTCTCAGCAACAAAAGACTGATCAAATTAAGATCCTACATCTGTAGAAATGGTCGAAAATGACAGCCGTCTGACGCCCACTGGCAGGTGTTCCTTAAAACATACTGCACCGTCAGCAAGTGTACGAACAGCAGACCGCCAATCGATGCGATGTCCCATCATACATGTCCACATTGGCATGATATATTGGGCCCCTGTAGGCCTCCAACAATGCCCCCAAGGCATTTGCCCAGTGTGGCCCAGTGGGGGCAGCCCATATCTGGTGAAGGCAGCCCTCACTTTGCCTGAAATAGGCCCCTCTTTTCCCAGAAAACATGCCCACATTGCCACATCCACTTATTTTCGTTTTTTTTAAGACTTCATCATTGGCAGTGTACTAGATTTGAAAAAAATGGGAATCACACAACATAACATTTATACTGGAGCAACACGCTCAGTAATGGTTGCACAAAAACTTTCTGTGTGCAACCACGCCTCTAGCTGGGCTTGGGGTGGGTTTGATGTGGGCTAGCCCCTGCCCACCTTGCCCAACGAATACCAACATGGGGCCAATGGGGTTGTGTTTGATGGGGTGTTTTCACCATTAGATCTGTACCTACTGACACAGTTAGAGTTAGGGTTAGGGGAAACTTCCCCCTGGAGTGATACAGTTAGGGTTAGGGGAAACTTCCCCCTGGAGTGATACAGTTAGAGTTAGGGTTAGAGGAAACTTCCCCCTGGAGTGATACAGTTAGGGTTAAGGGAAACTTCCCCCTGCAGTGATACAGTTAGGGTTAGGGGAAACTTCCCCCTGGAGTGATAGAGTTAGGGTTAGAGGAAACTTCCCCCTGGAGTGATACAGTTAGAGTTAGGGGAAACTTCCCCCTGGAGTGATACAGTTAGGGTTAGGGGAAACTTACCCCTGGAGTGATACAGTTAGAGTTAGAGTTAGGGGAAACTTCCCCCTGGAGTGATACAGTTAGGGTTAAGGGAAACTTCCCCCTGCAGTGATACAGTTAGGGTTAGAGGAAACTTCCCCCTGCAGTGATACAGTTAGAGTTAGAGTTAGGGGAAACTTCCCCCTGGAGTGATACAGTTAGGGTTAGGGGAAACTTCCCCCTGGAGTGATACAGTTAGAGTTAGGGTTAGAGGAAACTTCCCCCTGGAGTGATACAGTTAGGGTTAGGGGAAACTTCTCCCTGGAGTGATACAGTTAGAGTTAGGGGAAACCTCCCCCTGGAGTGATACAGTTAGAGTTAGGGGAAACTTCCCCCTGGAGTGATACAGTTAGGGTTAGGGGAAACTTCTCCCTGGAGTGATACAGTTAGAGTTAGGGGAAACTTCCCCCTGGAGTGATACAGTTAGGGTTAGGGGAAACTTCTCCCTGGAGTGATACAGTTAGAGTTAGGGGAAGCTTCCCCCTGGAGTGATACAGTTAGAGTTAGGGGAAACTTCCCCATGGAGTGATACAGTTAGAGTTAGGGGAAACTTCTCCCAGTAGTGATACAGTTAGAGTTAGGGGAAACTTCCCCCTGGAGTGATACAGTTAGAGTTAGGGTTAGAGGAATCTTCCCCCTGGAGTGATACAGTTAGAGTTAGGGGAAACTTCCCCCTGCAGAGATACAGTTAGGGTTGGGGGAAACTTCCCCCTGGAGCGATACAGTTAGGGTTAGGGGAAACTTGCCCCTGGAGTGATACAGTTAGGGCTAGAGGAAACTTCCCCCTTTAGTGATACAGTTGGGTTAGGGGAAACTCCCCCCTGGAGTGATACAGTTAGGGTTAGAGGAAACTATCCCCTGGAGTGAAACAGTTAGGGTTAGGGGAAACTTCCTCCTGGAGTGATACAGTTAGGGTTAGAGGAAACTTCCCCCTGGAGTGATACAGTTAGGGTTAGAGGAAACTTCCCCCTGGAGTGATACAGTTACGGTTGGTGGAAACCTCCCCCTGGAGTGATACAGTTAGAGTTAGGGTTAGAGGAAACTTCCCCCTGGAGTGATACAGTTAGGGTTGGGGGAAACTTCCCCCTGGAGAGATACAGTTAGGGTTAGGGGAAACTTCCCCCTGGAGTGATACAGTTAGGATTATGGTTAGGGGAAACTTCCCCCTGGAGTGATACAGTTAGGATTATGGTTAGGGGAAACTTCCCCCTGGAGTGATACAGTTAAGATTATGGTTAGGGGAAACTTCCCCCTGGAGTGATACAGTTAGGATTATGGTTAGGGGAAACTTCCCCCTGGAGTGATACAGTTCGGATTATGGTTAGGGGAAACTTCCCCCTGGAGTGATACAGTTAAGATTATGGTTAGGGGAAACTTCCCCCTGGAGTGATACAGTTAGGATTATGGTTAGGGGAAACTTCCCCCTGGAGTGATACAGTTAGGATTATGGTTAGGGGAAACTTCCCCCTGGAGTGATACAGTTAGGATTATGGTTAGGGGAAACTTCCCCCTGGAGTGATACAGTTAGGATTATGGTTAGGGGAAACTTCCCCCAAGAGTGATACAGTTAGGATTATGGTTAGGGGAAACTTCCCCCTGGAGTGATACAGTTAGGATTATGGTTAGGGGAAACTTCCCCCTGGAGAGATACAGTTAGGATTATGGTTAGGGGAAACTTCCCCCTGGAGTGATACAGTTACAATTATGGTTAGGGGAAACTTCCCCCTGGAGTGATACAGTTAGGGTTGGGGGAAACTTCCCCCTGGAGAGATACAGTTAGGGTTAGCGTTAGGGGAAACTTCCCCCTGGAGTGATACAGTTAGGATTATGGTTAGGGGAAACTTCCCCCTGGAGTGATACAGTTAGGATTATGGTTAGGGGAAACTTCCCCCTGGAGAGATACAGTTAGGATTATGGTTAGGGGAAACTTCCCCCTGGAGTGATACAGTTACAATTATGGTTAGGGGAAACTTCCCCCTGGAGTGATACAGTTAGGGTTGGGGGAAACTTCCCCCTGGAGAGATACAGTTAGGGTTAGCGTTAGGGGAAACTTCCCCCTGGAGTGATACAGTTAGGATTATGGTTAGGGGAAACTTCCCCCTGGAGTGATACAGTTACGATTATGGTTAGGGGAAACTTCCCCCTGGAGTGATACAGTTAGGTTTAGGGGACACTTCCCCCTCGATTTATTAATAATGTTTAAATAAGGTTTACACACTGGTTTACTCATCTCATATCTATAAACTGTATTCTATTATATTGTATTTTAGTCAATGCCACTCAGACATTGCTCGATCTAATATTTATATATTTCTTAATTCCATTATTTTACTTTTAGTTAGTGTGTATTGTTGTGAACTGTTAGATACCACTACACTGTTGGAGCTAAGAACACAAGCATTTCACTACACCCGCAATAACATCTGCTATATATGTGTATGTGACCAATAACATCTGCTAAGTATGTGTATGTGACCAATAACATCTGCTATATATGTGTATGTGACCAATAACATCTGCTATATATGTGTATGTGACCAATAACATCTGCTAAGTATGTGTATGTGACCAATAACACTTGATTTGATTTGATTTACAGTTAGGGTGAGGGGAAACATCCCCCTGGAGTGATACAGTTAGGGTGAGGGGAAACATCCCCCTGGAGTGATACAGTTAGGGTGAGGGGAAACATCCCCCTGGAGTGATACAGTTAGGGAAAGGTTTATATGTCAGGTGGTAGTGTCCTGAAAGCCTCCTTTCTGACGTTGTATGTTATTTACCTCAACAATCCAGCCGCACCGCCACGAGAGAGGACAAAATTGATTGACTCGAAAACTAAATGTGTATAATTGTAACTAAAAGGTTTGACGTCTAGCAATTTCACATTTGTTACCAACAATTATAAACATCTATATTTGATGCCAATCTTCTTTGTGTGATGGATCAAAATTAGCCAAATGTAACTATTTGCTTTTCTACGAGTGGTGTGGCTCTGCTCATTAGCGACTAGTTTTTTAGGAAACTCACACCAGAGTGGTGGCTGGGATAATGGAAAAGTTTATTATGTTTGAAAGAAAGGAAGATTGAACTTAAAGTCAATCTGAGGGCTAGATGGAGGGAGAGGGGGGAAAATATGTGAAGAGGTAGAGGAGAGAGGGACAGGAAGGGAGAGGGTTTGGGGATAAGTAGGAACAAAAACTGTGTGTGGATGAGAGGGGGATGAGAGAAGCTGGGCAGGGAGAGGTTCATGTGGTACAGGGAGAACATGGGGGGACAATAGGCAGGTGTAATGGCTGCTAAAGCCTAGCTATAGTGTTGCAGAGAGGGACTTCCTCTCTCCACTGACCGCAGCATCACCCACCGCACTTACTGCTTACTCACTGTATTAATTAGTTTCACAGCATCACCCACCGTGCTTACTGCTTACTCACTGTATTAATCAGTTTCACAGCATCACCCACCGTGCTTACTGCTTACTCACTGTATTAATCAGTTTCACAGCATCACCCACCGTGCTTACTGCTTACTCACTGTATTAATCAGTTTCACAGCATCACCCACCGTGCTTACTGCTTACTCACTGTATTAATCAGTTTCACAGCATCACCCACCGTGCTTACTGCTTACTCACTGTATTAATCAGTTTCACAGCATCACCCACTGCACTTACTGCTTACTCACTGTAGTAATCCGTTTCACAGCATCACCCACCGTGCTTACTGCTTACTCACTGTATTAATCCGTTTCACAGCATCACCCACCGTGCTTACTGCTTACTCACTGTATTAATCAGTTTCACAGCATCACCCACCGTGCTTACTGCTTACTCACTGTATTAATCCGTTTCACAGCATCACCCACCGTGCTTACTGCTTACTCACTGTATTAATCAGTTTCACAGCATCACCCACCGTGCTTACTGCTTACTCACTGTATTAATCAGTTTCACAGCATCACCCACCGCACTTACTGCTTACTCACTGTAGTAATCAGTTTCACAGCATCACCCACCGTGCTTACTGCTTACTCACTGTATTAATCAGTTTCACAGCATCACCCACCGTGCTTACTGCTTACTCACTGTATTAATCAGTTTCACAGCATCACCCACCGTGCTTACTGCTTACTCACTGTATGAGTCCATTTCACAGCTGATGTCATTCCACTGCATGCACAACAGGATGCACATTTACAACACATAGTGGTGGGAACTAACAGCAAAGGAAGCATGTAGGTTTCATGAAGGTTTCAACATTTGTGTGCAATTTGTGTTTCCTGTTGAATTGTTGAAATGGATTGGATGTTGTGGATTTTAATGCATCCTTATCTTGTTAAAGGGGGAATTTGTTAAAGGGGAATTTTAACCTCATATTATCTCCATTCCAGCACCATGTCAGTGTCTACACATGTTCAAACAAAGCCTTTCTATGTTCTGTAGTTAAAAAGATGAGAAGAAAGGTCCTAAGAAAGTACCATGTGAAGACGTCATCATGTTCAAACCATGGAAACGGGATTTCAGGAGAAGATTATGATCACATTTCCTCTTTAGTGTGGTGGGACTCCGACAAGGGCTGTCTGTATGACAAACAAACACCGTGTTCATCTGAGGCTGTCGATCCCTTCATTTTGCATGACGCCTCTGAAAAACCCGTGAGAGAAAAATATTTGTTTGGCAAAGTTTTTGAAATTAACATAGCAAATCAATGGACAAGACCAGGGTGATGAGGCTGGACAAGAAGATCAAACCAAAATAAACATTACAATTTTTTTTTTTTTAACTTACTCATTTTGTGTTTTTCTTGTCTCTAACTTGGTGTGTCGGTTAATGAAACTTTATCAAAATTTGAATCACGTTGCAACAACATAAATGGTTGATTGAATTTGCAGCATTTATTGAGTGTAATTTTAACCTAGATTTCAAGCAAAAATCAGCAATAGGGTTTTAAGGGTTGGTTTATTTCAAGCAGAATTCATATTTGTTGACAACTCATACAAATGGACGTTGGATGTTCGTCTGACATCTAACCATGAAGTGGCATCGTTTCTAGCATGAAATCAAAGACTAGACAGTGTTGGGTAGACTTCAGAGCAGAGAGACAGGTCTAGTTACCTAATCAAATATGGAATCATTCACCTTTAGGGGATCCTCCTCTTCAACTCTTGGCAAGTGGATAAAAAACATAAGTGCTTAGTGTTAAAAACTGAGAAATGTGGCATTTTTCTTCAAAGGAGAAAAAGTTTAGGACCTGAGTTTAAACCTCACATCTGTAGAACATGGAGGTCACAGCTTTGTTGTACCCGGTGTGTGTGTGTCTGTGTGTCACTGGACTAGAGCCAGAGGAGATCTAGGGGGCATCATGAAATGCTGAGTCCAGCTCGGGCCCATGCAGCAAGCTCAGCAGCTGCTGTACGTCTAGACTCTAATACAGCTCAATACCAATTAATCTGTCTGCTGCACTCCTATAGCAAACTACATTAGGATTATGTTATGGACCGAGATCGATGTGGATTTCCAGGAGATGAGAGATCAAAGTACAGGTGACATTGACCAAGAAGGACGGTTGTAGAAGGCTGGATCAATAAACCACCAAGCTAGATTATTAAAACAAGATTTGGTAGTTTGTCATTTCAAAGGTAGTGAAAGTAGTTAAACCACCAAAAGAGAAACCTAAATAGTGATTCTTAAACCTACAGACTCATTGGAGCGGCAGGTAGCCTAGTTACAGCGTTAGGCCAGTAACCTGAAAGGTTGCTGGTTCGAATTCCCGAACTGACAAGGTAAAAATCTGTCGTTCTGCCCCTGAACAAGGCAGTTAACCCACGGTTCCCCGATAGGCTGTCATTGTAAATAAGATTTTTTTCTTAACTGACTTGCCTAGTTAAATGAAGGTTAAGTAAAAGTTCAATTAAAACAAAACAAAAAATGCATCCAGTGACAGTATAGTATCAACCAATGAAACACCTTTAAAACAGTAAGGAAGAAACATACAAAATAAATATTTTTTAAGTATAATTTATTGTACATTGTCATTCCTTCCCATTATTTCAGAAGACTTAACAAAAACTAACATTGTAACATTGTCATTTATACAAAATATAAACTATAAGGGGGGAATATAAATTTAACATCAACCCTTCCCACATGGTTACAGTACAGTCATTTTGTTAGGACCAACCCAGACATTGAAAGGGAGAGATGCCAGTTATACCCTCCTTGTAAAAGACCAGAAACTCTTTATAAATCACAAGGCATACTGACTCAAGCCCAGTATCAAACTTATTATCTCTACATACAACACATCTTCTGGTACATTTCCAATAACAAAAAACTCAAAAAGTGCCAAATCGTGACCATTTAAAATAGTTTAATTAAAAGAGGATTGAGTTTCTCTTTAATAATCTATGTGCAACCTTCACTTTGGGCAGGGCACATACAAAACAAATTTAGAATTATTTCCCAGGTGAAATTAAAACTACAATAAGAACTTCTGTACACTCAAGTGGTCCACATTTTTTTCAAGAGACCTGACATGACAACCACTTCCCTGTAGGCCTACATACCCCAGAATACCCCCAGACTGATAACCAGGATGTTGGTTGTGTTACTATGGAAATGCAGGTCTTGAGGGTTGGCAGAGTACGGTGCTGGAGCAAGAAGACATGTTGATGTTCCGTAAGGGGTTTCGAAAGGGGGGAGGGGTGCGAGGGGTTGATGGTGGCGGCTTCCTCTCCAACTAACGTCCCCCCCGGAGAAAAAAAGTCAGCACTAGGATTTCCTTTTTTCTGTGGGGGCGAATGAGTGGGTGTGGGTGATGTGGAGTCCATTTTGGCTGCTGGATGTTAGGATTGGGGTCTTGGTTCAGTGCGGTTGAGGGGAGTGGTGGTGGTTGAGGTGGTAACAGGAGGGTGGATCAAGGGTTATGGGTTCAACAATAGCAGTGCAGGACCCAGGTCGCCATGACGATGGGGAGCAGGAGGGAGAAGTGGCTGGACTGCAGTGACATGCCCACTCCGGTAGGGGAGGTGGAGTTGGCCGAGCTGCTGTACGTGCCCGTGGCCATGGTGGAGTTTACGCTGGAGGTCGCGTTGCTCAATGCGGTTGCTGTGGTGTTCAGGGAGACCACCTGCAGGCAAACAGGAAGAGGCTTGGTTTAGCAACATCTCAAATTGAATTCCACTGAATTGAGAAACTGAGTTCTTCATTTTTGAACAAGCACATTCTAGCCAAAGCACACATTCACATTGTCATTTTAGTCATTTAGCAGAGGTCTTATCCAGAGTGACATCAACATGATGTCATATCTAGAGGACTTTACATTTTGGGGTAGAAAAGGAAGGCTGTGAAGAACTAGCAAAAAAATACTTCAGGAGTTTAAAAACCAGCTATATGGGAATTCTAGATCCAATCTGAAAAACAATCAATGGATTGAGATTTAGAATGGAGAGATGTTTTACAATTAAAATGGCCATCACGGTTTGGGGAGACAACTTATTGAACACCATGTAGGGTAGTCCAACTTGTCATGCCATATCCAAAGAAAAATCCTAGACTAGACCAAATCAGTAACCTAACTGAACCAAGCAAATTTCCACTGAATGTTCTTCCAACTGGTAGCCTAGCTAGTTTATGTTGCAAAATAGCAAATCATGCAAATTAAACACAATGCACTTTTCATTTATACATCCGCTACACTGGAAAGAAAACATGAACATGAGGAAACAGTTTCCCCCCAACCCCCTAAAGATGTAGCCTGTTCGTGTCTCTGTTCGGGTCACACCCAGTTATCACGTTGGCCTGTACATGTAACGCCACACAGAATGGATGCTAGTCCAAACAGGCACGCGCAAACGGATGGTCTTCGCTATTCGTTTCAGGTATCGTTTGGCGCGCAGCACTGAAAGGAACTTTATCCCTTTGGTAGACTCAGGTGTACGTGGCTTTAAATCATTAATTTACCGAGATGTTTTGAATAAATTAAATAAACGTGCATCACAACTATTAGGATAATTGGCAACAAGACGAGATGATAGATAGATGTTTTGAGGAACGGTCCCAAAATGTGCGCACACGTTAAAGTAAGTGATTGGCACCAATGTGAGGCTTAGATGAGGCTTGGATCAGATCATATAATTGCATGATTTTACCTGATGACTACCCACTGGGCAAAAACTGGTTGAATCAACGTTGTTTCCACGTAATAAAAAAAAAAGCAATGTGATGACATGAATCAACATAGAAAACGGGTTGGATTTTTAAAAAGGGAATTTGGCTTTTTTTTTACCCAACTTTTAACCTAAATCCAATGACATTGTGAAATGTTTTGTTGAATTCAGGTTAGTTGACAAATCAACCAAATGTAAATAAAAACTGGACGAACTGTGCTCGGTGGGCTACTTTAAGTCCTATCTGCCATAGCCGTATAATGTTAAAACCATATCACAAACAATTAATTATAGACTATCGAAGAAATACCCTACACCAAAAATAAAATGCGAATTACTTTACGAAAAACATGATTTTTTTATAGGAAAAATACTTAATATTAATAATAATAAATGTATTTGGCATACCTGTGTCGATAAAATTATAGCGAACACAATCACTCCGAGATGAACAACCATCATTTTTGACATCCTTATGATGATTTGGCCAGAACTTCAAGCACAGACGCAAACAGCAGCCACAGTCACTCTGAAAATGTGATCACTGAAATAGTTGGACCTACCTTCTTTATACCCGCATCATGACTGACGTGTGACGTGAGACTTGTCACATACCTACAGTAAACAACCAGGAAACAAAATAACCAATTAATGCAAAATCTTGCGATAAACATCATTATTTTATGTTGAACATATGGGTCGTTAAAATCCATATGCATTTTGTACATTTTATAAGGGTGTGTCATCAGTGGGAACGCTACATTCAGAGCTACATTCGGAAGCTTTTTGTGGAATAAAACAAAATATGGCTTTGGAACGGCTCCCATTGAATGAAAAGGTCTGCTACAGGGGCAACTTCAATTCAGGTATTATTAGGTTTCAACGTCCAAATGAAGCCATTTGCAACGAGTTGCTTGGCCGGTATCTTCTGCCTACAGTTCGCAATGAACCTCTTCGTCGTCATTTTACTTGCGTCTTTGGTCTTTGGAAAGTTTCTTATTATATATATATTTTTACCATTGTAGGCTATGGTCTATGGATAGGTTCCTATGACCAATACAGGAATCTCGAGATTTTCTGTCCAAGACCTATCTGTATAGAAATTAATGGGCCAAATACGAAATGGGTATCATCGCCTGAGGTGGCCTAATTCCATATGCAAAAGCATCCAACAGGTGAGCCACCACTGCCTCAACAGAAAACAGGCTACTGTCGCCCTCTGGTGGCAAGTCAAAGTATCGCAAAATAAAATATATCTTACACCCGCCCTTTACAAACTACTTGGCGAAACCTTCTGTTTGTACTGCACCAACGTTTTCAATCATTTTCAAAACTACCAGGGGTATACCAAATTGACCTTTTTTATGATTGGATCCAGATGTGGAATTGTACATTTTGGCCTATAAATACCGTCCCTAGTCTCTTCGCTATCGGGTAAGTGGATTTCTGAGAGAATAGTGAGATGGTCTGAGCCCCTCCAGAGGGAACCCAAAGAGACAGCGCTCCTTCGCTGCCTGCACTCTCTGCAGAGGCACCAGATGTGCTCTGTTATTGAAACGGGAAGAGAGTGGGGCCTTTAGTAAGGCATCAGATAAGCCCGTTTCCCAAAGCTCAGGCTGATCGTGTATCACCAGCGGGTCTATGAGTGGAGCCAAACCCCAGCCAGCGAGTGCACCGGGATCGGGTTCCTGTTTACACGAGCCGTGGTCCTGGGGGGGGGGGGGGAGCATAACATATAACATGATACAACATATACATAACATATGCTATAACATATAACATAACATATGCTATAATATATAACATATAACAACATATAACATACTATATAACATAACATATGCTATAATATATAACAACATATAACATAACATATACTATAATATATAACAACATATAACATAACATATACTATAATATATAACATATAATATATAACATATAACAACATATACTATAATATATAACATATAATATATAACATATAACATAACATATGCTATAATATATAACAACATATAACATATACTATAATATATAACAACATATAACATAACATATACTATAATATATAACATATACTATATAACATATAATATATAACATTAACTATAATATATAACATATAACAACATAACATATAATATATAACATATAATATATAACATATACTATAATATATACCATAACATATACTATAATATGTAACATATAACAACATAACTTATAACATAACATATACTATAATATATTTTTTTTTTCTCACCTTTATTTAACCAGGTAGGCTAGTTGAAAACAAGTTCTCATTTGCAACTGCGACCTGGCCAAGATAAAGCATAGCAGTTCGACACATACAACAACACAGAGTTACACATGGAATAAACAAACATATAATCAATAATACAGTATTAAAATCTATACACAGCATGTGCAAATGAGGTAGGATAAGAGAGGTAAGGCAATACATAGGCCATGGTGGCGAAGTAATTACAATATAGCAATTAAACACTGAAATGGTAGGATATGCAGTATGAAGCGAGGGCCAGCCAACGAGAGCATACAGGTCGCAGTGGTGGGTAGTATATGGGGATTTGGTGACAAAACGGATGGCACTGTGATAGACTGCATCCAATTTGTTGAGTAGAGTGTTGGAGGCTATTTTGTAAATGACATCGCCGAAGTCGAGGATCGGCAGGATAGTCAGTTTTACGAGGGTATGTTTGGCAACATGAGTGAAGGATGCTTTGTTTTGCGAAATAGGAAGCCATTTCTAGATTTAATTTTGGATTGGAGATGTTTAATGAGAGTCTGGAAGGAGAGTTTACAGTCTAACCAGACACCTAGGTATTTGTAGTTCCACATATTCTAAGTCAGAACCGTCCAGAGTAGTGATGCTGGACAGGCGGGCAGGTCCGGGCAGCGATCGGTTGAAGAGCATGCATTTAGTTTTACTTGCATTTAAGAGCAGTTGGAAGCCACGGAAGGAGAGTTGTATGGCATTGAAGCTCATCTGGAGGTTAATTAACACAGTGTCCAACGAAGGGCCAGAAGTATACAGAATGGTGTCGTCTGCGTAGAGGTGGGTCAAAGAATCACCATACAACATATAACATAACATATAACATATACTATACTATAATATATAACATATAACAACATAAAACATAATATATAACATAACATGTACTATAATATATAACATATAACAACATATAACATATAATATATAACATAACATATACTATAATATATAACATATAATATATAACATAACATATACTATAAAATATAACATATAACATAACATATACTATAATATATAGCATAACATATAATATATAACATATACTATACTATAATATATAACATAAAACATAACATATAATATATAACATAACATGTACTATAATATATAACATATAACAACATATAACATATAATATATAACATAACATATACTATAATATATAACATATAATATATAACATAACATATACTATAAAATATAACATATAACATAACATATACTATAATATATAGCATTACATATAATATATAACATATACTATAATATATAACATAAAACATAACATATAATATATTACATAACATACACTATAATATATAACATAACATATACTATAATATATAACATTGCATATAATATATAACATATACTATAATATATAACATATAACAACATATAACATATAATATATAACATATACTATAATATATAACATAAAACATAACATGTAATATATAACATATTACAACATATAACATAACATATAACATAACATATAATATATTACATAACATACACTATAATATATAACATAACATATACTATAATATATAACATTGTATATAATATATAACATATACTATAATATATAACATATAACAACATATAACATAACATATAATATATAACATATACTATAATATATAACATAAAACATAACATGTAATATATAACATATTACAACATATAACATAACATATAACATAACATATAATATATAACATATAGCATATAATAACATATACTATAATATATAACATAACATATACTATAATATATAACATATAACATAACATAGGCTACTACTTCTATGAGAAGGCCCTTTACATCAGCAGGAAAAAAAAGGATTTCAGTTCCGACACCAATATCAACTTGTTCAAAGTCATATATGTCAGGATTTGGCCAGGATTGTTCAGGTTTTGGTCACTAG
>NC_092112.1:17472065-17525090 GCF_045679555.1 Salvelinus alpinus
ACGCCCATTGTCTGAAGTTGGCGCAACCTGCCCCGGGACATCTTCCTGGTGGCTCTGATGTTTTTCCGGACCTCCCCGCCATTCCCGGGGAGTACGAGGACCTTTGGGAGGTGTTCAGCATGTCCCGGGTCACTTCCCTTCCACCGCACCGCCCCTATGACTGCGGGATATACCTTCTCCCTAGCACCACGCCGCCCCGGGGACGTCTGTACTCTCTGTCGGGACCAGAGACCAAGGCCATGGAAACCTACGTTGGGGATTCCCTAGCTACAGGATTTTTCCGTCCCTCTTCCTCTCCCGCTGGTGCAGGTTTCTTCTTTGTGGAGAAAAGAGACAAGACCCTGCGCCCATGCATTGACTACCGGGGACATTACAATGACATTACTGTGAAGAACCGTTATCCGCTACCACTCATTTCCTCGGCCTTCGAGCCTCTCCAGGGGGCCACTGTTTTCTCCAAGCTGGATACACGAAATGCCTACCACCTGGTGCGGATACAAGAGGAGGATGAGTGGAAGACCGCCTTCAACACGACCAGCGGCCATTACGAATATCTGGTCATGCCCTTTGGCCTCACCAACGCCCCTGCCGTGTTCCAGGCTCAGGTGAATGATGTTCTCCACAACATGCTGAACCGGTTCGTCTTCGTCTACACTGATGACTTCCTCGTCTTCTCCCGCTCCCCCCAAGAGCACATACTTCACGTACGACAGGTTCTCCAGCACATTCTGGAGAACCAGTTGTTTGTTAAGGCGGAAAAGTGCAAGTTCCATCGCTCCACCATTCTCTTTCTGGGCTACATCATCTCTGATGGAAGTGTCCAGATGGATCCCGAGAAGGTGAGAGCGGTGGTGGGTTGGCATCATCCTACATCCAGGGTGCAGCTGCAACGCTTCCTGGGGTTCGCCAACTTTATCACCACTTTATCTGGGATTACAGCACCCTGGCCTCCCCCCTGTCTGCACTCACCTCTACCAAGGTTCCATTCAAATGGTCCTCTGCCACTGACCGGGCGTTCTGAGACCTTAAGCACCGCTTCACCACTGCTCCTATCCTGGTTCATCCTGACCCTTCCCGTCAGTTCATGGTGGAGGCCGATGCTTTGGATGTTGGAGTGGGGGCTGTTCTGTCCCAACGTTCTGCCCTGGACCTTAAACTGCATCCCCGCGCCTTCTTCTCCCACCACCTCAACGCCACGGAGAGGAACTACGATGTGAGGAATCTGGAGCTTCTTGCGGTGAAGATGGTGTTGGAGGAATGGAGGCACTGGCTAGAAGGGACGGAACATCCATTCATTGTGTGTACCGGCCACAAAAACATGGAGTATCTCCGCACTGCCAAGCGCCTCAACTCCAGGCAAACGAGATGGGCCCTGCTGTTTACCCGGTTCAACTTTTCCTCTCCTACTGTCCGGGGTCCAGGAGGTTCAAGCCGGATGCCCTGTCTCGCCGCTATAACCCCACGATTACCATCCCGAAGCCGGAGACCATCCTTCCCACCTTGTGCCTGGCGACGGCACTCAGCTCGGGTATAGGGAAACAGGTCCGGGAGGCGCAGCGGTCCCAGCCGAACCCTGGGGGGGCCCAGATAACTGGATGTTTGTGCCTGATGCTGTTCACTCCGTGGTCCTGGAGTGGGCCCATTCCTCCAGGCTTGCCTGTCACCCAGGCTTTAGTCTGACCCTGGCCTTCGTGCGCTTTTGGTGGCCTACTATGGTTCCAGTTGTTGCCGCGTTTGTCGCTGCCTGCACGGTCTGCGCACAGAACAAGACTCCTCGGCAAGCTCCAGCTGATCTTCTCCAACCACTGCCTGTCCCTCACCATCCCTGGTCCCAAATATCCCTGGATTTCATCATGGGTCTCCCCCCGTCTGAGGGCAACACTGCCATCCTGACTGTGGTCGACCGGTTTTCCAAAGCCGTCCACTTCATTCCTCTCCCCAAACTACCCTCGGCCAAGGAGACGGCCAGCTTATGGTGCAGCACGTCTTCCGTATCTACGGACTCCCGGTGGACATGGTCTCCAACCGGGGTCCGCAGTTCTCGTCCCGGTTCTGGAAGGCGTTTTGCACGCTCATGGGGTCGTCGGTCAGCCTGTCCTCCGGATTCCACCCCCAGTCCAATGGCCAGTCGGAGCGAGCCAACCAGGACTTAGAGACGACTATTCGCTGCCTAGTCTCCGCCAACCCTACCACCTGGAGTCAGCAACTGGTATGGGTTGAGTACGCTCGCAACATCCTTCCTTGCTCTGCCACGTGTCTCTCGCCCTTTGAGTGTTCCTTGGGATATCAGCCTCTGCTCTTCCCCGAGCAAGAAGAGGAAGTCAGCAATCCCTCTGCCCAGATGTTCATCCGCCGCTGTTGCCGTACCTGGAAGAGACCCTGGGCCACTCTGTTGAAGACCACTGCCAGGTATAGGTGACAAGCGGATCGCCACTGGACCCCTGCTCCACACTATCGGTTCAGGCACAGGGTATGGCTCTCCACCTGGGTCTTGCCTCTCCAGGTTGAGTCCCGTAAACTTTCCCCTGTTTCATCGGCCCGTTCCCCATCTCTAGAGTCATTAGTTCCACTGCTGTTCCTCTTTTGTTACCCCGTACCCTCTGTGTTCACCCTACTTTCCATGTGTCTAGGATTAAACCCGTGTCTCACAGCCCTTTGACTTCTGTTTCCAGGCCCACCCCTTCTCCATGTGTCTAGGATTAAACCCGTGTCTCACAGCCCTTTGACTTCTGTTTCCAGGCCCACCCCTTCTCCATGTGTCTAGGATTAAACCCGTGTCTCACAGCCCTTTGACTTCTGTTTCCAGGCCCACCCCTTCTCCATGTGTCTAGGATTAAACCCGTGTCTCACAGCCCTTTGACTTCTGTTTCCAGGCCCACCCCTTCTCCATGTGTCTAGGATTAAACCCGTGTCTCACAGCCCTTTGACTTCTGTTTCCAGGCCCACCCCTTCTCCATGTGTCTAGGATTAAACCCGTGTCTCACAGCCCTTTGACTTCTGTTTCCAGGCCCACCCCTTCTCCATGTGTCTAGGATTAAACCCGTGTCTCACAGCCCTTTGACTTCTGTTTCCAGGCCCACCCCTTCTCCATGTGTCTAGGATTAAACCCGTGTCTCACAGCCCTTTGACTTCTGTTTCCAGGCCCACCCCTTCTCCATGTGTCTAGGATTAAACCCGTGTCTCACAGCCCTTTGACTTCTGTTTCCAGGCCCACCCCTTCTCCATGTGTCTAGGATTAAACCCGTGTCTCACAGCCCTTTGACTTCTGTTTCCAGGCCCACCCCTTCTCCATGTGTCTAGGATTAAACCCGTGTCTCACAGCCCTTTGACTTCTGTTTCCAGGCCCACCCCTTCTCCATGTGTCTAGGATTAAACCCGTGTCTCACAGCCCTTTGACTTCTGTTTCCAGGCCCACCCCTTCTCCATGTGTCTAGGATTAAACCCGTGTCTCACAGCCCTTTGACTTCTGTTTCCAGGCCCACCCCTTCTCCATGTGTCTAGGATTAAGCCCGTGTCCCACAGCCCTTTGACTTCTGTTTCCAGGCCCACCCCTTCTCCATGTGTCTAGGATTAAACCCGTGTCTCACAGCCCTTTGACTTCTGTTTCCAGGCCCACCCCTTCTCCATGTGTCATCGATGGCCATCCGGCGTACACGGTGAGACGCCTCCTGAGTGTTCGACCACAGGGCAGGGGTTTCAAGTACCTGGTTGACTGGGAGGGTTATGGTCCGGAGGAGAGGTGCTGGGTCCCCGCTAGAGACATCCTGGACCCAGCCCTCATCGCTGACTTCCACCGCCGGTACCCCGGTCAACCAGGTATGCGCCCAGGTAGGATGCCAGATGGAGCCCCAAGAGGCCCCCTCCAGGTGTCACCCATCTTCCCCATAATCCCTTGTGTAGTTATACCTGTGTTCTCTATTGGTCTGTTGCCAATTCGTCTTGTTTGTGAAGTCAACCAGAGTTTATGTGTCTCAACTCCTGCTTTTCCCAGTCTCTCCTTTTCTCGCCCTCCTGGTTTTGACCCTTGCCAGTCCTGACTCTGAACCCGCCTGCCTGACCACTCTGCCTGCCCCTGAGCCTGCCTGCCGACCTGTACCTTTGCCCCACCTCTGGATTATTGACCTCCGCCTACCCTGACCCTGAGCCTGCCTGCCGTCCGGTACCGTTGCCCCACCTCTGGTTTACTTACCCCTGCCTGCCTTGACCTATCTATTGCCTGCCCCTGTTGGATTATTAAACCATTGTTAATTGTACGTTGTCTGCATCTGGGTCTTACCTTCGTACCCGATAGGTGTTTCATGTTTTACACAGAGGATATGTTTGAAGAATTCTGCATGCAGTCTCAATTTGGTGTTTGTCCCATTTTGTGAATTCTTGGTTGGTGAGCAGACCCAATACCTCACAACCGTAAAGAGCAATGGGTTCTATAACTGATTCAAGTATTTTTAGCCAGATCCTAATTGGTATGTTTAATTAATTGATGTCATACAAGACCCTTCTTGCCTTGTCTCTCAGATCGTTCACAGCTTTGTGGATGTTACCTGTGGTGCTGATGTTTAGGCCGAGGTATGTTTAGTTTTTTGTGTGCTGGATGGAATTTGTATTTGTGGTCCTGGCAACTGGACATTTTTTGGAACACCATTACTTTTGTCTTATTGAGATTTACTGTCAGGGCTCAGGTCTGGCAGAATCTGTGCAGAAGATCTAGGTGCTGCTGTAGGCCCTCCTTGGTTGGGAACAGAAGCACCAGATCATCAGCAAACAGTAGACATTTGACTTCAGATTCTTTTAGGGTGAGGCCGGGCAATGCAGACAGTTGTAGTGCCCTCACCAATTCATTGATATATATATGTTGAAGAGGGTGGGGCTTAAGTTGCATCCCTGTCTCACCCCACGGCCCTGTGGAAAGAAATGTGTGTGTTTTTTGCCAATTTTAACCACACACTTGTTGTTTGTGTACATGGATTTTATAATGTTGTATGTTTTCCCCCCTACACTTTCCATCAAGTTGTATAGCAGATCCTCATGCCAAATTGAGTCAAAAGCTTTTTGTAAATCAACAAAGCATGAGAAAACTTTGCCTTTGTTTTGTCTGTTTGTCAATTAGGGTGTGCAGGGTGAATACGTGGTCTTTCGTACAGTAATTTGGTAAAAATCCAATTTTACATTTGCTCAGTACATTGCTTTCACTGAGGAAATGTACAAGTCTGCTGTAAATGATAATGCAGAGGATTTTCCCAAGGTTGCTGTTGATGCATATCCCACGGTAGTTATTGGGATCAAATTTGTCTCCACTTTTGTGGATTGAGGTGACCCGTCCTTGGTTCCAAATATTGGGGAAGATGCCAGAGCTAAGGATGATGTTAAAGAGTTTAAGTATAGCCAATTGGAATTTGTGGTCTGTATATTTTATCATTTCATTTAGGATACTATCAACACCACAGGCCTTTTTGGGTTGGAGGGTTTGTATTTTCTCCTGTAGTTCATGTAATACAAGAATCGAGTGTGTTCTGGTTGTCTTTAATAGTTTCTAAGATTCTAAGATTTGCATTTGATCATGTATATGTTTTTGCTGTTTGTTCTTTGATATAGGGCCAAAATATATTGGAGAAGTAGTTTATCTATACATCTCTGTTTTGGATAGATAACTCTTTGTGTTGTTGATTGTTTCGTGTTTTCCAATTTTCCCAGAAGGGGTTAGAGTCTATCTTCAGTTAAATTGAGCTTATTTCTGACGTGTTGCTCCTACTGTATTATTTTAGTGATTCACCATAGTGAAGGCGTAGGCTCAGGTTTTCTGGGTCTCTATGTTTTTGGTTGGATAGGTTTCTCAATTTCTTTCTTAGGTTTTTGCATTCTTCATCAAACCATTTTGTAATTGTGAAATTGTTAGATTTGATAGGGAAGCTCAGAGGTCATATATACTATACTATTACAGTGAAAGGTTTTGTCCAGGAAGTTGTCTAAAAGATTGATGAAGTGATTTATCCATACATGTCCCAAGTGGGCTCTCGAGTGGCGCAGTGGTCTAAGGCACTGCATCTCTGTGCAATAGGTGTCACTGCAATCCCTGGTTTGAATCCAGGCTGCATCACATCTGGCTGTGATTGGGAGTCCCATAGGGCGGCGCACAATTGGCCCAGTGTCGCCGGGGTATGCTTTCATTGTAAATAAGAATTTGTTCTTAACTGACTTGACTAGTTAAATTAAAAGGGATTGAATTTGTTGCTGCCTAATTGTTTTTTGGTAGGTTTCCACACTACTTTCCTTCCATCTATAGCATTTCTTAATTTTATTCAGTTCCTTTGGCTTTGGTGCCTCATGATTGAGTATTGCTCTGTTTAAGTAGACTGTGATTTTGCTGTGATCTGATAGGGATGTCAGTGGGATGACTATGAATGTTCTGAGAGACTCTGGGTTGAGGTCAGTGATAAAGTAGTCTACAGTACTACTGCCAAGAGAGGAGCTATAGGTGTACCTACCGTAAGCGTCCCATTGACTATGTACATACCCAGCGTGCGACAGAGCTGCAGAATTTGTGACCTGTTTTTGTTGGTTATGTTGTTGTTGTTTTTATTATTATTATTATTTTTATTTTTTTATTTTTTTTATTTAGGGGTGGATCAGCTTAATATTGCGGAAAGAATGTTGCTTCCAATGTAATTGTCTGCATAATTTCCAATCCCCCATATTTTTTTGGTAAATATATATATACATACACGTATGCATACATATACACATATATACATACACATACCTATATAGACACACATACTTTTTTAAAGAATATACCTTTATTATTATTCCCCGCAAACCTTACCACCGATCCCCCAATTGGAGTAAACTAATAAACACTTCTGCTTTTACCTTCAATTTATACATCTTATACACATTTTACAGACACAGTCTACTTTACAATAGTTCTCTCTTGTTTGTTCTTAGTCCTTCCTCTATTTCTGATGTCCATCCAGTTTGATTTCCACCTGTAACTGTGCTATTTCACAAAAGCTCTGAACCTATACACATTTCACAGATCCCGTATGCCCTACATTGTTTATCTTGTTATTAGTCCCACCCTTCAGCTCCACTCAACCCTTCCAATCTATCTTCCAACATCATTTCGGATTTTTATTTGCCATATATTTTTCAACTGTGCTGTGATGCTTTACAAAAGATTTGAACCTTCCTATTCTCATAGCTTCTACAGATTGTAAATTAAAAATATATATTTTTTTCTAAAATAATTATTATATTATTGATTGATTGACTATGGTTTTTCAAATCCCCCAGTATTGCTATCTGTATCTGTAACATTCTAGGCAAATGTTGCAATTCTTCAGCCATTCCTGGACCTGTGACCAAAAACGAGCTACATATGGACAATACCAAAATAAATGATCTAATGACTCTGCCTCCTCACAGCAGAATCTGCAGAGCTGGGAAGATTGTATCCCCCATATATAACATTCTATTAGTTGCAAGAATTTTGTATAGTAATTTAAATTGAAAAATTCGAATGGGTACATCGAAAATCTTTTCCCAACTATTTTGCAATTTATTACGCACAGCTGTCAGTTCTTTGGTCCTTAAATTAAATTGGTATATGTTTTTATTTATCACACTTTTCTTTAACCATTTATGTTCTTTAATATAGGGCCGACATACAAGTTCCTTACTTTTTTCCCCTTCTACTTGCCTCTTCCATTTTTGTGGTAATGCTGCAATTAATTGGTTGTAATTTTGGGTAGAGCAGACATTTCCATATGTCTGTGTTAGCTGCATGTGTGACATAACTCCACCAGTCCTATTTATGATATCATTCACTAAAATTATACCTTTTTTAAACATTTCTTCGATAAATACAGTTTTTTTAATCAATTCCTATATTTGAATTTAACCACAATATTTGTTGTACTATTTGTTCCGTCCTTTCAGGTGGATTAAACTGAAATTGCAACCAACTTTCTAAGGCTTGTTTAAACAATAAAGATATTTTGGAGATTATTTCCTTTTCAAACAATCGAAAGTGAGCAGGTGTAATCTGAATAAAGGGAAAAATGGCATTCTTGAACATAGGATGAGACATTCATACCAATTTACTAGAGAACCAGTTTGGATTTAAGTATAACTTTTGTATGACTGATGCCTTTAGTGAGAGGTCTAATGCTTTAATATTTAATAATTTCTGCCCTCCGAATTCATATTCGTTATATAAATAGGCCCTTTTAATTTTATCTGGCTTGCCGTTCCAAATAAAATTGAATATTTTTTGTTCATATAATTTAAAAAGCAGATCACTAGGTGTAGGCAAAACCATAAGCAAATAGGTAAACTGTGATATGACTAAAGAGTTAATCAGGGTGATTTTTCCACAAATAGACAGGTATTTTCCTTTCCATGGTAGCAAGATCTTATCTATTTTTGATAACTTTATATAAACATTTATTGGAGTGAGATCATTTCTTTGTTTTGGGATTTGTATACCGAGTATGTCCACATCTCCGTCAGACCATTTAATTGGTAAACTACATGGTAATGTAAAATGTGCATTTTTTTGTGATCCAATACGTAATATGGTACATTTATCATAATTTGGTTTTAATCCAGAGTATCTAGATCCTCTAAGAGGCCGTGGAGAGACTCAAGTTGTGGTTTTAAAAGAAAACATGAATCATCTGTCAGGTTTTGGCCAGGACTGTTCAGGTTTTGGTCACTAGATGTCCCCATTGCACCTTTTTTGTACCTTTTGTTTTTTCCTTGCTCTAATTATTGTTTGCACCTGTGTGTCGTTCCCTTGTTAGTATTTAAACCCTGTGTGTTCCTCAGTTCTTGGCTCAGTGTTTGTATGTTAGCACCCAGCCCCAGCCTTGTTGTGAACATATTTCTCTTATTGGATTTTCCAGATGTTCTCTGGTTTAGTGCTTGTGTATTTTTGAGTAGTCTTTTGAGGTTTGTTTTTCCCTGCTGTTTTTACCACTTTGTGGAGTTTCTTTGTATTTTGGAGGATATCCATTTTGTGCCTCTTGGCTTTATTTTTGGACGTGGTGGATTTATATTCTTTGCCTGAAGATCTTGTCCTTTTATTAAACCACCATTTCTAGTACTGCTGAGTCTGCCTCATCTTCTGGGTTCTGCTGACTATTAGTGACTGTTTCTCTCACCGGGTCCTGACAGAAACACTGAGCCATTAAAATGAACCCAGAGGCAGCCAGTACCCAGGACTTTTTTCCCATGCTGTCCCACCACGAGGGGACTGTCCAACGTCACGAAGCTGCTCTGGTTCAGCAAGAGGCCTTACTGGCTGGACATTCTCAACTTCTGTCGGAGATGATGACTTCCATAAAACAGATTTCTGATCAATTTTCCCCTGCAACCGCTTCTGCTCCAGTTCATCAGATTCAAGTGCCCGTGGCAGTTAACCCCCTGGCTGAACCTCGTCTGCCGCCTCCCCAACGGTTCTCAGGTGATCCGAGTGTTTGTAAGGGGTTTTTCACCCAATGTTCTCTCTCCTTCGAGCTGCAACCCTCGTCGTTTCCCACCGACCGGTCCAAGATAGCATATATCATCACCCTGCTGTCGGAAAAAGCCCTAGCCTGGGCTACTGCTGTGTGGGATGCCCAAAGTCCCTGCTGTGCCAGCTACTCTACCTTTGCTGAAGAATTCAAGCGAGTGTTTCAAGATCCCACCAGGGGTCCTGACTCAGCCAAACAGCTCCTGACTCTCAGCCAAGGTCGGCGCAGCGTGACGGACTATGCCATCCAGTTCCGCACGGTGGCAGCAGCGAGTGGCTGGAACGACGAGGCGCTCACAGTGTGTTTTTTGAAGGGTCTTTCCGACACCATCCAAGATGAACTGGCCACTCGGGAACCACCGGACAACCTCGAGTCCCTGATCAAGTTGGCTTCACGCATAGACCAGCGTCTGAGAGAGAGAGAGCTCAACCGTAGATCTCTCACCCTAGCTCCTATCGGTCCCAGCTCCGAGTCTCCACCTTTATCCTCGCTGACTCCACCGGAATCCATGCAGGTTGGACGCATCTCCCAGCTGAGAGAGACCGCCGGATAAGGGAGCGATGCTGTCTATATTGCGGCAAACCGGGCCATTTCCTCTCCACGTGTCCCGGGCTCCAGGGAAAACGCACTCTCCCGTGCAGGCCTGGGAGGACTGTAACGGGAAACATAACCTCCTCCCATCCATCCAACTCCCGCCTGCTTATTCCAGTTACCCTTTCCTGGGACAACCACGAGCTTCCCCTTCAAGCCTTGTTAGACTCTGGAGCCGCAGGTAACTTCATGGATGGCGTTTGGGCGAAGGAGAATGGCGTTCCCTCTGAACCTCTTAGTGACCCCATAAGGGTTACTACGTTGGATGGAAGCCCTTTGGGATCTGGACTTGTCACTCGTGTCACTACCCCCTTGCGACTTTCAGTTTCCCAACACCAGGAAGTGATGAACTTTCATCTGACCTCGTGTTCCGAGTTCCCTCTCGTCCTTGGATACCCCTGGCTTCACAGCCATAACCCTCACATCGACTGCTCTGTGGGCACTATCAAGCAGTGGGGTCCTACGTGCCAAGCCACTTGTATCTTCCCTAGTTCCCCGAGTTCCCCTCCCGAGTCTCTAGAATCCATCAACCTGTCCCGAGTTCCCGAGTGTTACCATGACCTCAAACCGGTATTTAGCAAACAGAGGGCCACCACACTACCACCCCATAGACCTTACGATTGCCCCATCGACCTGTTTCCGGGCACCTGCCCCCCCAGGGGTCGGATCTTTTCCCTATCTCCTCCCGAACGAGCTGCTATGGATACCTACATCAAGGACGCTCTGGCAGCAGGCCTCATGCGTCCATCCACCTCGCCGGCGGGAGCAGGGTTTTTCTTTGTGTCCAAAAAAGACGGTGGATTACGACCTTGCATCGACTACCGGGGACTTAATGCCATAACCGTCCGTAACCGCTACCCGCTACCCCTTATGGCCACAGCCTTCGAGCTGCTCCAGGAAGCAGTGGTCTTCACTAAGCTTGACCTACGGAACGCATACCATCTTGTGCGGATCAAACCCGGTGACGAGTGGAAGACCGCTTTCAACACGCCTACTGGTCACTACGAATACTTGGTGATGCCCTTCGGCCTGACCAACGCCCCGGCTGTGTTCCAAGCGCTCATAAACGATGTGCTTAGGGATATGCTTAACATTTTCGTGTTTGTTTACTTGGATGACATCCTCATCTTTTCGAGCTCCCTTCAAGGACACACTAAGCATGTCAGACAAGTGCTCAAACGCCTCCTAGACAGCCATTTGTACGTTAAGCCGGAAAAGTGTGAATTCCATTCCTCTCGAGTACAATTCCTGGGATTTGTAGTGGAACCCGGTCGAGTCCAGATGGACCCCAAGAAGGTAGGGGCGGTAGCGGATTGGCCCACCCCCAAGTCCGTTAAGGAAGTTCAGCGTTTCCTGGGCTTCACTAACTTTTACCGCAAGTTCATCAAGAACTTCAGCTCGGTGGCAGCCCCTCTCTCAGCTGTAACCAAGGGTGGCAACACAAGGTTTCTGTGGGGAAGAGAAGCTGAGACGGCCTTCCAAGGACTCAAGCAGCGCATCCTCTCTGCTCCCATCCTGACACTACCGACGGCGGATGAACCTTTTGTGGTGGAGGTAGACGCATCAGAGGTTGGTGTTGGAGCTGTTCTGTCTCAGAGGGGGGAAGACAAGAGGCTTCATCCTTGCGCCTTCTTCTCTCACCGGCTTACCCCGGCCGAGAGGAATTACGATGTGGGGGATCGTGAACTCCTAGCGGTTAAGATGGCATTGAAGGAATGGAGACACTGGCTCGAGGGGGCTTCTCAACCATTTCAAGTGCTTACGGACCACAAAAATCTGGAGTATATCCAGCAGGCGAAGCGGTTGAACTCCAGACAAGCTCGATGGTCTCTTTTCTTCAGCCGATTCCAGTTTATCCTCACCTATAGACCCGGGTCGAAGAATCTCAAACCGGACGCCTTGTCACGAGTCTACTCTCCTGCCATTCGAGAAGATACTGACATGACTGTTCTTCCTGCCGCTAAGATCGTGGCTCCAATCTCGTGGCAAGTTGAGGATACCGTGAGACAAGCTCAAGCCATCGAACCGGGTCCTAAGGGAGGTCCTGCCAATCGGTTGTTTGTTCCCAAGGCAGCAAGATCCCAAGTCCTTCTGTGGGGGCACTCCTCTCGCCTCACCTGTCACCTGGGCGTAGGTCGCACCTTGGAGTTCATTCAGCGTAAGTTCTGGTGGCCCACCATAAGAGAAGACGTTGCCACTTTCGTCAAGGCCTGTCCCGTGTGCTGCCAGGGCAAATCTTCTCACCTCCGCCCTCAAGGACTCCTTCACCCTTTATCTATTCCCCACCGACCCTGGTCCCATATCTCGTTGGACTTTATTACTGGCCTTCCTCCGTCCCATGGTAATACTACTATCCTAGTCATCATCGACAGGTTTTCTAAGGCGGCCATGTTTGTTCCCTTGACCAAATTACCTTCTGCCAAGGAAACAGCTGAGTTGGTGATTAACCATGTGTTCCGAGTCTTTGGCATTCCGCAAGATATGGTTTCCGACAGAGGTCCCCAGTTCGCCTCAAGGTTTTGGAAGGCCTTCTGCCAACTCATAGGGGCCACGGCCAGTTTATCTTCAGGGTACCATCCGGAGTCCAACGGCCAAACCGAGAGGATGAATCAGGAGCTGGAAACCACCCTCAGATGTATGGTTTCCAACAACCCGTCCACATGGTCATCCTTCATTGTTTGGGCCGAGTACGCGCACAACACCTTGTGCTCCTCCTCCACTGGTATATCCCCGCACGAGTGTCAGTTTGGCTATGCTCCTCTATTGTTCCCGGACCAGGAGGCAGAAGTCAGAGTGCCTTCAGCCTCGAGGTTCATCAGACGCTGTCGGCTTACGTGGAAGAAGGCCCGTCTTAATCTTCTGCGTTCCTCACAGCAGTACCAGCGACAAGCCAACAGACGTCGCCGTCCAGGTCCTACCCTGTACCCCGGCCAGAGAGTATGGCTCTCAACAAAGAACTTACCGCTACGGGTGGAGTCTCGTAAGCTGTCCCAGAGATTCATCGGTCCCTTTAAGATTGCCAGGAGAGTCAATCCCGTTACTTTTCGCCTGCACTTACCCAGATCCCTTAAGATCAATCCAACATTTCACATTTCTTTATTAAAACCTGTTGTTTTTTCTCCCCTTATCCCGGCAGGCAGACCTCCCCCTCCGCCCCGTGTCATCGGAGGCCAGTCGGCTTATACCGTCCACCGGATACTGGATTCCCGCCGGGTGCAGCGGTCCTGGCAGTATCTGGTGGACTGGGAAGGCTGTGGTCCCGAGGAGCGCTCCTGGGTTCCTGCCAAGGACATACTGGACCCTGACCTCATTCGTCAGTTCAGGGCCCTCCACCCTGAGAAGGCTGGTAGGAACGTCAGGAGCCGTTCCTAGGAGGGGGATTCTGTCAGGTTTTGGCCAGGACTGTTCAGGTTTTGGTCACTAGATGTCCCCATTGCACCTTTTTTGTACCTTTTGTTTTTTCCTTGCTCTAATTATTGTTTGCACCTGTGTGTCGTTCCCTTGTTAGTATTTAAACCCTGTGTGTTCCTCAGTTCTTGGCTCAGTGTTTGTATGTTAGCACCCAGCCCCAGCCTTGTTGTGAACATATTTCTCTTATTGGATTTTCCAGATGTTCTCTGGTTTAGTGCTTGTGTATTTTTGAGTAGTCTTTTGAGGTTTGTTTTTCCCTGCTGTTTTTACCACTTTGTGGAGTTTCTTTGTATTTTGGAGGATATCCATTTTGTGCCTCTTGGCTTTATTTTTGGACGTGGTGGATTTATATTCTTTGCCTGAAGATCTTGTCCTTTTATTAAACCACCATTTCTAGTACTGCTGAGTCTGCCTCATCTTCTGGGTTCTGCCGACTATTAGTGACTGTTTCTCTCACCGGGTCCTGACATCATCAGCGTACAATGACACCTTAGTTTTTAAGCCACGGATTTCTAATCCCTTAATATTAATGTTTGATCTAATTTTAACAGCTAACATTTCGATGGCAATAATAAATAGATATGCCGATAGTGGACAACCTTGTTTTACTCCTCTAGATAGTTTAAAACTTTCTGAGATGTAGCCATTATTTACTATTTTACACCTAGGGTTACAATACATAATTTTAACCCATTTTATAAGAGATTCCCCAAAATGTTAATATTCTAGGCATCTATATATAAACTCCAGTCATACTTTATCAAAAGCCTTTTCAAAATCAGCTATGAAAACCAGGCCTGGTGTCCTCGATATTTCATAGTGTTCTATTGTTTCCAGTACTTGTCTTATATTATCTCCAATGTATCGTCCATGTAAAAAACCTGTCTGATTAGGATGAATAATATCTGACAATACTTTTTTTATTCTATGAGCCAAGCATTTTGCTAGGATTTTTGCATCACAACACTGAAGTGTAAGAGGTCTCCAATTTTTTTAATGAACTGGATCTTTATATATACCACTTGGGTCCTGTTTCAGTAATAATGATATCAGACCTTCTTGTTGCGTGTCTGATAATCTACCATTTATATAGGAGTGGTTAAAACAAGCTAATAATGGTCCTTTGAGTATATCAAACAAAGTTTTGTATACTTCCACTGGTATGCCATCCAGCCCTGGAGTTTTCCCATCCTTAAAGGCCCCAATTGCATCAAACAGTTCCTCCTCTGTAATTTGGCCTTCACATGAGTCTTTCTGTACAGATGTTAATTTTACATTATTATTAGGGAAAAAATCCATACAATTAGTTTCAGTTAGTGGAGATGGAGGAGTCTGAAACGAAAACAGATTCTTAAAGTACTTTACTTCCTCTTTCAAAATATGTAAAATGTAAAATATAATTTGGTGAATCATGCGTGACTCCATCATTTGTAACAAGTTTTAATAAAAAAATGTTGGTAGCATTTCTATATTGAAGATTGAAAAAGAATTTGGTGCATTTTTCCCCATATTCCATCCAGTTCGCTTTATTTTTTATAATATATTACACTGGATCTTTCTTGAATAAGTTCCTCCATTTCTTTTTGTTTTTCCTCTAACTTATTCTGTGCCTCTATGGTACCGTTTTTATTGCTATCTAACTGTACTGTTAGTCCTTCAATTTCCTTTGTTAATATGGACTCTTTTGATCTAAATTGCTTTTGTTTTATAGATGAGTACTAAATTGCATTGCCTCTAAAGGCACATTTAAAAGTGTCCCATACAATACGGGGATCTGCTGTACCTATGTTATGTCTGAAAAAGTCAGTTATAAATTCTTCTGTCCTAGTTCTAAACAATTTATCATCTAGTAGGCTTTGATTAAATTTCCAATATCCTCGCCCACGTGGAAATTCTGTAAGAGTAATATATATGCCAATTATGTGATGATCCGACCGCATTCTGTCCTCTATCAACACTTTTTTAACTTTTGGTGCCAGAGAGAATGACATAAGAAAGTAGTCAAGACGACTAGCTTGATTAAGCTTCCGCCATGTATATCTCACTAGGTCAGGGTATTTAAGTCTCCATATATCCACTAATTCCAATATATCCATGACATTCATGATTTCCTTAAGTGCCTGAGGGTGATAGTTTGTAGTGTGATTTCCTATCCGGTCCATAGAGGTATTTAAGACCGTATTAAAATCTCCCACTATAATAATAGAGTCTAGTGTTGCTTGTAGAGTTGATAAATTCTTATATATATTTTCAAAGAAGCTTGGATCATCATTATTCGGACCGTATAGGTTAATAAGCCATATCTGTTTATTGTCCAATAACATATTTAAAATAATCCATCTACCTTGAGGATCTGTTTGGACAATTTGCACATTTGGATCAAAATGATTGTTAATTAAAACCATCACCCTTTTAAATTTCTTTGCCCATGGGAGAAATATATTTCTCTTTTTCCACAAAACTTAATCTAAAACTGTAAACAATAGATATTATCTTTGTATGGCTGCGGGGGCAGTATTGAGTAGCTTGGATGAAAGGTGCCCAGAGTAAACGGCCTGCTCCTCAGTCCCAGTTACTAATATATGCATATTATTAGTATTGGATAGAAAACACTCTGAAGTTTCTAAAACTGTTTGAATTATGTATGTGAGTATAACAGAACTCATATGGCAGACAAAAACCTGAGAAAAAATCCAAACAGGAAGTGAGAATTCTGAGTGGTCGATGTTAAAGTCATCGCCTATTCAATTCCCTGTAATATATGGATCTGTTTGCACTTCCTACGCCTTCCACTAGATGTCAACAGTCAGTAGAACGTGGAATGAAGCTTATGCTGTGTTGTGGGACCAGATGGGAGGTGTTTGAGTCAGTGGTCTGGCAGAGTGCCAGTTCTTGGTCACGCACTTTCTTCATGATATCGTCATGCGTTCCATTACTTATAGAGACTGAAAAGAATGCTACGGTTGGAACGTTATTGGATATATATGATAACAACATCCTGAAGATTGATTCTCTACTAAGTTTGACCAGTTTATTCGACTTGTAATATAACTTTTTGAAGTTTTCGTCCGACGTTTGCCTGCATCTGCGCGAGCGTTTGGACACGTGTACTACACATGCTAGCAAAATTAGCTAATTGGACGTAAGTAATGGACATTATCGAACAAAACAACGATTTATTGTGGAACTAGGATTCCTGGGAGTGCATTCTGATAAATATCATCAAAGGTAAGGGAATATTTATCATGTAATTTCTGGTTTCTGTTGACTCCAACATGGTGGCTAATTTGGCTATTGTTCTGAGCGCCGTCTCAGATTATTGCATGGTTTGTTTTTTCCGTAACGTTTTTTTGAAATGTGACACAGCGGTTGCATTAAGGAGAGGTATATCTATAATTCCATGTGTATAACTTGTATTATCATCTACATTTATGATGAGTATTTCTGTTGAAACGATGTGGCTATGCAAAATCACTTGATGTTTTTGGAACTAGTGAATGTAACGCGCCAATGTAAACTCCAATTTTGTTATATAAATATGAACTTTATCAAACAAAACATGCATGTATTGTGTAACATGAAGTCCTATGAGCGTCATCTGATGAAGATAATCAAAGGTTAGTGAGTAATTTTATCTCTATTTCTGCTTTTTGTGAAAGCTATCTTTCGCTGGAAAAATGGCTGTGCTTATTGTGGTTTGGTGGTGACCTAACATAATCGTTTGTAGTGCTTTCGCTGAAAAGCATATTTGAAATCTGACACTTTGGAGGGATTAACAACAAGATTACCTTTAAAATGATATAAAACACCTGTATGTCTGAGGAATTTTAATTATGAGGTTTCTGTTGTTTGAATTTGGCGCCCTGCACTTTCACTGGCTGTTGTCATATCATCCCGGTAGCGGGATTGCAGCCATCCTTCTCTTTTAGCTAGGTAAATACTGATCGTCTTTTCTTATTATCTGCTATGCCATTACAATTGTAACTGGCTATACTTATTTCACCACTTACCATAATGAGACACAACTTTCAATTCTTTTTATCAAAATATATGTTTGTAAACATACCATTAAAAAGTAACATGATGATTGAGCGTCTATATAGCTGTACCATGATATTTGCATTTCTACTAAGTAAACCTCCAATTGGTCCCTACTATTCCACCCGCTAAAAGCCCTCCTCAGCCCGAGTTGGGTTGTCATCCCAATTGTCACGTTCCTGACCTGTTTTCTGTTGTTTTGTATGTGTTTGGTTGGTCAGGGCGTGAGTTGGGGTGGGCATTCTATGTGTTGTGTTTCTATGTTGGGTTTAATGTGTTGCCTGATATGGTTCTCAATTAGAGACAGGTGTTTGACGTTTCCTCTGATTGAGAACCATATTTAAGGTAGGCTGTTTTCACTGTTTGTTTGTGGGTGGTTGTCTTCCGTGTCCGTATCTGTTACCACACGGGACTGTTTCGTTTTGTCTAAGTCTGTTCCTGTTCGTGCGTTCTTCGTTTCATGTAAGTTCTTAAGTTTAGGTCTGTTTAGTTCGTTTTGTTATTTTGTAATTATTCAAGTGTTGTTTCGTCGTTTTCGTTTAATAAATCATTATGTCAAATTACATTTTACATTTTTACATTTAAGTCATTTAGCAGACGCTCTTATCCAGAGCGACTTACAAATTGGTGCATTCACCTTATGATATCCAGTGGAACAACCACTTTACAATAGTGCATCTAACTCTTTTAAGGGGGGGGGGGGGTTAGAAGGATTACTTTATCCTATCCTAGGTATTCCTTAAAGAGGTGGGGTTTCAGGTGTCTCCGGAAGGTGGTGATTGACTCCGCTGACCTGGATTACCACGCTGCACATTGGTCCTCTGATCCTTCTCGCCTCTCCTCGTCTGAGGAGGAGGACGACGTAGACTGCCGTTACACCAATGCCCGGCAGACCACCCTCGACCCCCTGTATCCCATAGCCCTGAACCGACTGGGATCAATCCTTTGAAAAGAGCACACAGTGCCATTTACCGAATTGAAGTAGATCAACTGCCAAATGCATTTCCATCGACCTCACCTCTTTTTGTATTATATATAGCTGTGGATCATCCTCTATTGTCCCTAACATCTTTTACTTCTTCCTTCGCAACAGTTGTGGGATACACAAATACACCCACACACACTCAACCCTTTCCTCCCACACAACCATAAGCTCACTTTCTCAACAATTGCACCATCCCAGAGCCCAACTCAAGATAGGTCATGATTTACAAATGCACTTGCAGTTGCAGCTGCATGAGAAGGCCTGCAAGACCGCGCAAAAAATGGGCAAAGATTGAGAGATTTTATTTACCATTGTCACATCCTAGATGATGGAGGTCAAATGTACACCTTCTTCCTGAAACACCCACAATACGGTCACCCGTAATGACCATATTCCCAAGCATCTCCATGCAGTCCGACTTTGATTTTGTGCCACCAGGGTCACAATAATATACCCCCTCTCTGAATGTCAGAGTGTGACCCCCTCCCCATGTGTTACTGCAGCTAGTGTTGCCAGCACTGCCACTGCCTGGGTGGGGGCACCCCACCGGAATCCCCACCGGCTAGGTACAAGGTCGTCAAGGTTCTCATTAGCAGCTTTGAGAATTTCCTTGTATATTATGCTCTCCCTTTAGGGGGCTTTGGCTTTGCAGGACCAACCCTGCCAAGCAGGCTCAGAATCTTGAGGGGGCAGTGCTGCTCTTGGTCTCTGACCTCATTTTAGCTGCATACAGACCGCTTACAGCAGGCACATAAAACAGTTAGGGACTTCTCCTTAGTATCTGGGTCATTCAGGTGGGTGTCTAGGGTATAGGGCCATGGACCGTACCATTAAAATAGGATAATAAAGAATTAGATATAATTTATTTTAAAAATGTAGTTCCCCATGATAGGACAATGTTGGTTATGTTGTTGTAATTGTGCCTAGGGGGGCATATGGGGAGGAAAGGCTGTCACCACCAGGCAGGTGTTTGTCCCCCTGTGTGCTGAGGGTGTCAGGTTCTTGTCCAGTTCTGGAATTTATGTCACCACAGACTAGTACATGTACTTGGCCTGGAAATTATGAATTTCCCCCTCCAAGATGGAGAAGTTGTCATCGTTAAAGTATGGAGATTCTAGTGGGGGGATATAGGTAGCACAGGAGGACATTTTTCTCTGTTGAGATAATTTCCTTTTAATTTCTAGCCAAATGTGAAATGTTTCTGTTTTGATTAATTGAATAGAGTGAGTTAGGTCTGCTCTATACCAAATTAGCATACCCCCTGAGTCCTTCCCCTGTTTTACTCCTGGTAGTTTGGTGGATGGGATTACCAGCTCTCTGTAACCTAGATGGCAACCAGTGGGTCAATTTCCTCTATACCATTTTTCTTGTAGGATGACAATGTCTGTATTTCTGATTTATTTGGTGAAGTCCAGGTTCCTGCCCCTTAAGCCAAAGGCAGATGACCTCAGGCCTTGGATATCCCAGAATGAGATAATAGACTGCTGAACAATTAATAAAATGGCCACCCAGACTATTTACATTTTTACACTACTGCTACTTGCTGTTTATTATCTATGCATAGTCACCTTACAAATTACCTCCTTATTGTTATGTAATTTTCTTGTGTTTCATTTTTATTTATTTACCATTTTTTACTTTAGTTTATTTAGTAAATATTTTCTTAACTCTATTTCTTGAACTGCATTGTTGGTTAGGGGTTTGTAAGTAAGCATTTCACAGTAAGGTCTACTACACCTGTTGTATTCGGCGCATGTGCCAAATACAATTTGATTTGATGGCTTTGTGTTCCTCTCGCTCTGATCAAACAGATGTAATTTGAGAAACCCCAAAACATTCTACCGTGGTATCGTTTACCCACGCGGGATTTTCATATATTTTATTTAAATCCTGGAATATAATAGACAGTGTTATGTTCTGTGTTCCCCGCAGATAAAACAGTCCTCGCATTCCTCATGAAATGTATCTGTTGAGATTCGGGAGGGGTGGGCGCCAGGTGTTGGGTTACAGCGTGGAGGCCCCTCCCTGCTCTACGGGATTTAGAGAGAGGGGATTGTTCGTCGGCGGCGGTAGGGCGGCAGCAGCAGCCCACAGCGCGCAGCACCCATGTTCAGTGGAGAGTCAGTGGAAGGAGCCCCCAGATGACCGACGCAGACGTCTGGGAATGACAGCCGCTGTCACCGAGAGTGACAGCTTTCGCTCTCTGTCGCCGCACCTTGACTAGCCTTGACTAGCCCCGGAGTGACGCGCTCTATCAGTCGCACGCCAAAGAAGTGACACGGAGCCAGTCAGAACTATGCCAGAGATGGAGAAAGGGAGACCGCCGGAAAATAAACGCAGTAGGAAACCCGCGCACCCCGTCAAGAGAGAGATCAACCAAGAGATGAAGGTGAGGGGAAATTAGTTGTTTAGCTATTTTTTGAGCAGTCTTCTGTTTGTGAATAGTCTTAAGTCATGCCATGCTATGTTGTTGTCTTAGGTCTCTTTTTATGTAGTGTTGTGTTGTCTCTCTTGTCGTTATGTGTGTTTTGTCCTATATTTTTATTTAATTTATTTGGATTTTTAATCCCAGCCCCGGTCCCCGCAGGAGGCCTTTTGCCTTTTGGTAGGCCGTCATTGTAAATTATAATTTGTTCGTAACTGACTTGCCTAGTTAAATAAAGGTGAGATAAAAAATAAAATACTTTTGAGACATTGGGAGAGAGCTCCGTGCGCACAAATCACACAGTTGGAGGCATTCACAGACGCCATGAAAACTTGGATTTGTTCCCATTGAAACAATTACATTTGCTTATAATTTAATTCCGTTATATTATTGAATACTTCCGAAATAAAAGTGATAAAACAATTGTGTAACATAACATTATTCCCATATGGTGAAATAAGACAGCTACATTATATTACCTGGCCTTGCCATAATAAACCGACTGTCGGGAAATATACATTTCCGAGGGAATGAAAGCGTGTGACTGTTTAATGAAAGTGTCACTCTTATGTTAGCCAATATTTGATGTCTTGTCCACTGAATGGTAGGTAGCCCTTCTGTAGTGACGCCATGTCAGTCCATCCGTAGCCTCGCGCAGCAAAGTCCAGCGGTGTTCCAGATGTGCGTCACCACCAAACCGTAAGAACACTTAAATTCTTCCCCGCTTCGGCTGTGCGCGCACTTGTTGTAGTAGGCTAGGTCTACATGTTTACAACAATGTAATAAAAAATAAAATAAAACATTCGAACGAACATACATAGTCACATCACTTGAGAATATCCGCTAGGGCAAAGGATCAGTCTAAACAGGTAACCGTAGTAATTGTGCCCCTGGAAAAGTGACTCAGAATCAGTTTCATGGAAACTATGTCTACTGTTTGATTTGGTGATTCCAATTCAAAACAAAATTGAATATGATGGTATTGGTTTCAGTCCTACTGCTAGAGTGCAAGCCTTTAGTAGGCTAGGCTACAAGCCCACAGTTTGTCTGCCTTCAGTTTTATGAGTTCTGACATTGGCCACTGGGCACAGATGTCAGTTCAAAGTCTAGTTTTGATTTACATTTGGTTGAGTTGTCAACTAATGTGAATTCAACATTAAATTAAATGTTTAAAAAAATCAACTTGTTTTGTGAGAGGAAATGTGCTCTTTTTGCGTAAGTGGTTTGGATGGTAGCTTTTGATATCCAGGGAGTGGTGTAGAATTACAACTTAACTAATTTGAATGAAAACATGCTAAATGCTATCTGTGCTTGATGTAAGTCAGCCCGGCCTGGATCTGAGGGTCGGCCCTGCGTTGTTGCCTTTGGTCAGGGTTCCTTCTGTGGTTTGGGATTTGCCAATAAGAAACAATAACAACATTGTGGGAAGTAAAGCACAGGGAGGAGAAAAAAATGCCTGTCTCTCCCTAATGAGGAAATAGTGAGACAAAACAACACTAAATTCAATGTAATATAGGAGGACATGCCCTGATGGAACCGTTGATGTAGACTAGGCTAGTCCCACGGGATGCAGGCAGCACAGGCAGAGTACTACTTTGTGATTCTCAGACTTACAGGGAGCCACGTGGATCTACAAAACAGGCCTTGGGTGACCGCGGTAATGAACTGGGGCTGTTGGGCTTGAAGGTCAGTGGTATAAGTGTGTGATTATGAAATAGAGAAGGGTAGATAAAGAAAGACAGATGGACAGACAGACAAAATAGAACTCACACAGATCAGAGAGAGAGACAGACAGACAGACACAGTCAGAGAAGCAAAATAGAACTCTCACACAGACAGACACCAAGACACCAAGACAGCAAGACAGCAAGACAGCAAGACAGACAGACAGACAGACAGACAGACAGACAGACAGACAGACAGACAGACAGACAGACAGACAGACAGACAGACAGACACACACACACACACACACACAATCAGAGAGACAGACAGACAGACAGACAGACACAGACTGTGATTTCAGGGGCTGTGTGTCTGTCTGCGGGCTGCTCCAGTCCAGTCCAGTGTTGTCTTAGTCAAGGGATCTATTTCAATACCACAGTCAAACCCACTCCTTCCATGCCAGACCGTAGCACAGCGCGGACACCAGATACCTGACTTTATTCATCGTTAGGCATATTTAGCTGGATATGATACCTCTACGTACACACAAACACACCCGCACAGACACACACACACTTGGGGACACACACAATTCCTTTTCTTTGAGGCCCTGTCAGTGAGGAAAGCAGAGGGAAGAATGTGTAGTCAGTACTACAGCCCTGGTGTAACACTACAACAGGCAGACTGTCCACGCTGGAAGAGGTTGAAACTCGAGAGGGAGTGCAGTGTCGGGTATCAGGGCTGGAAGGTGCCGGGGTGGTGGGGGCAAGGGGAGAGGAAGAGGGAGGAGAGGGAGGGGACACGCAAATAGGGACTGGATAGTGCTGGACACTTGGGAGAGGAGCATGGGAGGGAGGGACTGGGGAGTGCTGGACACTTGGGAGAGGAGCATGGGAGGGAGGGACTGGGGAGTGCTGGACACTTGGGAGAGGAGCAGGGGAGGGAGGGACTGGGGAGTGCTGGACACTTGGGAGAGGAGCATGGGAGGGGGGGACTGGGGAGTGCTGGACACTTGGGAGAGGAGCATGGGAGGGAGGGACTGGGGAGTGCTGGACACTTGGGAGAGGAGCAGGGGAGGGAGGGACTGGGGAGTGCTGGACACTTGGGAGAGGAGCAGGGGAGGGAGGGAGGGACTGGGGAGTGGACACTTGGGAGAGGAGCATGGGAGGGAGGGACTGGGGAGTGCTGGACACTTGGGAGAGGAGCAGGGGAGGGAGGGACTGGGGAGTGCTGGACACTTGGGAGAGGAGCAGGGGAGGGAGGGAGGGACTGGGGAGTGCTGGACACTTGGGAGAGGAGCAGGGGAGGGAGGGACTGGGGAGAGCGGGACTGGGGGGTGCTGGACACTTGGGAGAGGAGCAGGGGAGGGAGGGAGGGACTGGGGAGTGCTGGACACTTGGGAGAGGAGCAGGGGAGGGAGGGACTGGGGAGTGCTGGACACTTGGGAGAGGGGCAGGGGAGGGACTGGGGAGAGGAGCAGGGGAGGGAGGGACTGGGGAGTGCTGGACACTTGGGAGAGGAGCAGGGGAGGGAGGGACTGGGGAGTGCTGGACACTTGGGAGAGGAGCAGGGGAGGGAGGGACTGGGGAGTGCTGGACACTTGGGAGAGGAGCAGGGGAGGGAGGGACTGGGTAGTGCTGGACACTTGGGAGAGGAGCAGGGGAGGGAGGGACTGGGGAGTGCTGGACACTTGGGAGAGGAGCAGGGGAGGGAGGGACTGGGGAGTGCTGGACACTTGGGAGAGGAGCAGGGGAGGGAGGGACTGTGGAGTGCTGGGCACTTGGGAGAGGAGCAGGGGAGGGAGGGACTGGGGAGTGCTGGACCCTTGGGAGAGGAGCAGGGGAGGGAGGGACTGGGTAGTGCTGGACACTTGGGAGAGGAGCAGGGGCGGGAGGGACTGGGGAGTGCTGGACACTTGGGAGAGGAGCAGGGGAGGGAGGGACTGGGGAGTGCTGGACACTTGGGAGAGGAGCAGGGGAGGGAGGGCTTGGGTAGTGCTGGACACTTGGGAGAGGAGCAGGGGAGGGAGGGACTGGGTAGTGCTGGACACTTGGGAGAGGAGCAGGGTATTTCCGAGAACCGTGGGACCTAGCGGTGGTGTAAGGTGTCCTGCTCGGATTTCTGCTCCAATCCCCACTCGCCCCAAAGCCACAGAGGAGAAGAGGTGGGCGGATGAAAAGAGAGAGACCTTTGTGTTGTTTTCTTTCATATGGTCGGAATTTAAAAAAAGCCAGGATGTTCACTTCACAACACATCTGCTGAGAACACTTTTATTTTGTCTGTCTCTTTTTTCCCCAATTAAAAGAGCTAAACAAAGAATGATTCATATATTTTACACTGGTATTAGGTTGGAAAACTTTTCCGTCTCCAATTTAGCAAGAGTAAACAAACTGCAATACATCATGGAAAAATAGTCATACTGTACTCCTCTGGGTTCTCTTGCTCATTTCATCCAGTCAGGGCTGGTCTGGAAGTCGAAAGAATCAGCACATTGATTCGGGACTGGAAGCTCAGGTTACATTTAAAGAGTGGGATAAAAAGTTCCACTAACAAACCTCGGATGTAAGGTCACTCACAACTGAACTTCACATTGGCTTAGCGTTAGCAAGCAGTGGCTCGGTTGTCCCGTCTCCCACCATGTCCCCTGACTGACATAACCTATAATGTTTCTCAGTGATTTCTTTTCCTTTTCTCCTTTTAGACGTTTGCAGAGAGCACCATGAATGAGCTCCTAGGCTGGTACGGCTATGACAAGTTGGAGCTCAGAGACTCTGAGGCCACCGAGATACGGAACTACCCCAACCGTGAGAGACGCCAGCAGCACGTCTCAGTTCTTAAAGGTGAGGGAAGGCCAGGGCCCTGTTCACTAGGCCACACTGTAGTAAAACGCTTTGCTATGGAGAGTGGAAATCTGTGTTTTAATTGGACAAGTTCAGGTAGTACCTCCTTTTTCAAAACGATTCCTGTCTATCGAACACGACCCAAGGTAATTTGTTCAGGTAGTATCCTTGTTTCACTCCCTTTCTAAATGTTTACTGCCTACTGAACACGACCCAAGGTAATTTGTTCAGGTAGTATCCTTGTTTCACTCCCTTTCTAAATGTTTACTGCCTACTGAACACGACCCAAGGTAATTTGTTCAGGTAGTATCCTTGTTTCACTCCCTTTCTAAACGTTTACTGCCTACTGAACATTTACTGCCTGCTGGGCATCTGTACAATACAGGTAACATACTTAACAGAGGTCAGACGGAATTCACAGGTAACCCAGTAACAGAACAGATAGGTTGTTCAATCCAGACATATTACTTCACCCTTCTTATGTTTCACTTACTATCATTAAAGTAAACCTGTGTGGATGGAGTATTATCTTTCTACAGTTTTCAGTGCCATTGTTTTCTGTCCTTTAGGCTGAATCTACATCTTTATTTAAATTGTGTGTGTGGAGTGGAAGTGGTGCCAAGAGAAACTGACTGAATTCAGATTCCATTTTTGTTGGCACTTTACATGTTAAGAACATAAATTCACTCTGAAGTGACCCTAGATATCTTGTGCCTTCCAGAAAACTCGCTGTCCAAATCCAAGAGCCTAGACAGCCCCGTGACACTGGCCATGAGGAGTGGAGAGAGAGAATCATCCAGAGTCCCCTCTTCCTCCCCCAGTTCCTCCTCTCTGACCAGCCCTAAGGAGCAAAAGAGTGCCCCCGTAATTGTCCCGCTTATAAAGCCATCGGCAGGTAGGGACAGGCCTGAACAAATCTCTCTCTCTCACACACACACACACACACACACACACACACACACACACACACACACACACATCTACTGAGCATATGCAAACACACGCCCTTTGTGTGACCAACTGGGTTAGTACCCAGGTCTCCTGCATGTCACAAAAGTGTTTTAGCATGCCTAGCTAAAGTCTAGACATTATTCAGGAAGGTAACATAAGTCTTCAGGCCTCAGGCAAGGTTCCTCATCACACAGGTGAGGTTCACTAAATCACCCCTGTTACACTCACTCATCAGCATCATCATCATCACTACCATATGTACCCTACGGTTCTTCAACACTCACAAGCTCCTTAGATGCTCATCTTCATCATCAAACACACTTCACGTGTTGATGTTGATTCCTCTCCCCTTTGGCTCTGTCCGCAGTGGAAGACGTGCAGAATGTGCAGATAGTGTGTGTGTGGTGTCAGAAGGAGGGGGTGAAGCGCTACTCTCTCTGTATGGGCACCGAGCTGAAGAGCTTCTGTAGTGAGAAGTGCTTCGCCGCCTGCCGACGGGCCTACTTCAAACGCAACAAGGTGAGGGATTCAACCTCGGGTTCAACCTTATTTCAACTTGGAATCAATGGGACAATTTTAGGTCAGACAAAACTGACTTGTCAACTGCAGCAGTTCAGATGGAGAAAATGACGCACGCGCACACACACACACACACACACACACACACACACACACACACACACACACACACACACACACACACACACACACACACACACACACACACACACACACACACACACACACACACACACACACACACACACACACACACTGGGTTTTTTTATGGACAGGCCAGTGTTTTGAGGGTGGGAAGGGGTCAAAGTTTGCAGAGGACACTTAGTATCAGTTACGGTTTAATGGAGGAAGGGCCAGTCATAATGCGGCTTGGGTCCGGAGGCCCGGGAAGCAACGGGGAAGCAACAGGGAAGCAACAGGGAAGCAACAGGGAAGCAACGGGGAAGCAACAGGGAAGCAACAGGGAAGCAACAGGGAAGCAACAGGGAAGCAACAGGGAAGCAACAGGGAAGCAGTGCCTATACACAACTCCACTCCTATACACATTACCACCATTTTTCACCCTCCATCCAAGACATGGATACCCTCTCCTAGAGGCGCGGGGGTGTCAGGCAAGGCTATCCCCTTTCACCGATCCTGTTGTTTTGCCACGCTAGGTTTTATTCACACGACAACAGACAAGGGGGGGGGGGGAGTCGTCTGCTGCCTACCTGCCTGGCTGCAACAAACCCTCTAGTTGATGGAAGTGGGGATGGATCTGTGGCCGTTGGCTTGTCCCTGCTTGTTTCTTGGAGGGAGAAGGGCAGAGGGCCTGGGGGTGAGGTGTCCACTTTCAGTGCATACCTTACCTGCAGCTGCTTCATGTTTCGTAACTCGACACGACTCAATGGGTCACAAAGAAGGGACCATTGAGAATAAAATGAGGGTTCAGGCTTGTCATCTACTTTATCTTACCGAAACGTTCCAAAATGTTACCAAAACGTTTAAAAAACGGTCCCTTTGTTTCAGTGACCTCAAAGCCCATAGGTCAATGTACTCTGTTACTTTGAACCCCTATGACAAGGCAAATTGTGCAGTGGTTATTTTGGGATTGGTTATGTAAGTTTGTTTTAATGACCAACCACGGGAGCCTTGATGATTTAAAGCAACTGCTACTTTATCAACACTTGATGCTTAAATCCCATAGTGGATAGTACTGAATCCAGGCTCTACTCGGAAACAGTTTAACACAATCCGGTGTCCTGTTCATTAGGGCACACAATGTTTTACAACAGAGATTGAAAATTAATGTTTTGTTATTGGACAAATCCAGCTAGTACCTTCCAGATTTTTTTGTTTCGTTTGGTGCCTAATGAACATGGACCAGCTCTTGATAGTTTGTTTTAAGTGTATAATGATGCAGCTTTGCCCCCCTCCGTCAGGCCCGGGATGAGGACCATGGAGGGGAGAGGTCCCCCCAACACACGCATGCAGATGACTCACCACGACTGGTGCTGAAGATGAACAGTGATGGTGCCAGAGTAAGAACAAAACACAATCCACTTCGTAGAAATATAATATATTTTTTAAATAGCTTAGCTCAAAGACTAGTTATGCATTAATGCATGTTTGTCTTTGAGAGCTACTTCAAAACATGTAGGGGCAGTTCCTAGGACACAGATTAAGGGGCAGTTCCTAGGACACAGATTAAGGGGCAGTTCCTAGGACACAGATTAAGGGGCAGTTCATAGGACACAGATTAAGGGGAAGTTCCTAGGACACAGATTAAGGGGCAGTTCCTAGGACACAGATTAAGGGGCAGTTTCTAGGACACAGATTAAGGGGCAGTTTCTAGGACACAGATTAAGGGGCAGTTTCCAGGACACAGATTAGGGGGCAGTTTCTAGGACACAGGTTAAGGGACAGTTTCTACGACAGAGATTAGGGGACAGTTCCTAAAACACAGATTAAGGGGCAGTTTCTAGGACACAGATTAGGGGGCAGTTTCTAGGACACAGGTTAAGGGGCAGATTCTAGGACACAGATTAAGGGGCAGATTCTAGGACACAGATTAAGGGGCAGTTTCCAGGACACAGATGAAACCTAGTCCTAGACTAAAAATAATTATTGATGGAGATTCTCCATTGAGTTTGCTTTTTAGTCTACGACTAGGCTTTACTCTGGGTCTGTGAAACCGCCCTTTAAAGGGATAGTTCAGGGATGTTACATACAGTATTTCCATATTTGTTTCCTTACCTTTGCCAACAATTAGCAACATTAGCCATGTAATTTAATCTCGCCTGTTTAGCATGGATTATATTTCATGCCCAAATCAGCTCAAAATAACACAATCAATTTAATATGATTTGGTCATGACATTTAACACATGCTGAACGGGGGAGATTGATTTACATGGGGAATTTGTCCCAAAATGCTAATGTTGCTAATTGTTGGAAGTGGCTAGGTTAACAAAATCAGTGTGGATTGCAGTCACTCCTTGGCCATAGACTTCTTTCAAGGTAAAAAGCTTTTCACAATACTGTCATATAGAATATTCCATATTTTATATTACCATCTCTACAACAGTCATTTGCTTTTTCCTTTTCACATGTCACTTAAGTAACTCTTCACAGTCTCTCTCGCCTGTACTGCAGGTTTGCAACTGGTGCAAGCACGTCCGCCACACCAAAGAGTATCTGGACTTTGGCGCCGGTGAGGAGCGGCTCCAGTTTTGCAGCACCAAGTGTCTGAACCAGTACAAGATGGATGTGTTCTACAGAGAGGCCAGGGCCACTCTCACCAGCTCCAGCCCAGGAAGACCAACCCAGGAGGGGAGACCCGAGTCCACCGGAGGGGTCCAGAACCAGAAGCTCCTGACCCCTGAATCGTGGAGCAGCGACGCTGGGGACGTGAGGGGGAGGACCAGGTCGCCCAAAGGGCAGACGCCGATCAATGGTACAGCGGCACCAAGGACTGTGTCTCCATCCGAGGCGTCATCTTCGTCATTGAAGGTTAACATTTCAGGACTGAGGCACCTGGAGAGGCACGTCCTGCCACCACCCGCGCAGGTAGCGAGCCACCACCCCGCCCCCTCCCCTCCTCACCCCCCCATGGAGCACCACAAGGCCATGCCTCAGATCCCGCTGCCCTTCATCCGGCCCCCTCTCCACGCCCAGGGCCTGAAGAGCCCCCTGGCCAACCCCCCCAGGGGCCACCCCGGCCCCCCTTCCAGCCCCATCCACCAGCCTCCGCCTCACTCCCCCCATCACCCCCACCAACCCCACCTCCAGCCCCCATCGGCCACCTCCATGAACCCACCCGGAATACACCCCTACCCCGGGGCCTACTTCCCAGGCTTGCACTCCCCCCCTATCAACATGATGGGGCTCCGTGGTCCCGTGCCCATGCTCCCTATGATGAACTTCGGGGGATGGCCGTCCTTAGGCCCCTTCTTCCCCCAGCCCACTGTCCTGGTGCCCTACCCCATCATTGTACCAATCCCAGTCCCCATCCCCATCCCTATCCCCATACCCATACCCCCTAAATCTGCTCCTCCAGAAGCCCTAGCGGTCCCCCACAGTGGGGTTATCCAGCCCGTGCCGGAGGGGATAGAGGGGGGACGCTCCAGGGGTGTCAATTTGCCTTCTACCGGGAGCTTGGCGGCCAACAGATTGGGTAGAACCACCAACCAGGGTCTCCCCTCGCCCTCAGACCACCCCAGAAGGGACATCACAGATTGGGTGAAGTCGGAGAGGCAGGCTCAGTCACCCATGTCGACCTCCCACAGTGCAGCGTCCTCCCCCAGGGCTCGCTACGATGCTTCCCCATCTTCCACCTCAGTGATTGAGGGGCTGTCAGACTTTAAGTTGGGCCAGCAGCAGCAGCCAGAGAGGCAGGTCATCCAGAGAGTGCTCCAGAGGACCCCGGTCAAGCTGGAGCCCAACCCTCACGGAGTGGTGGACCTGTCGGGTCCGGGTGAGCCCGGAATGGGGCAAGGCACCAGGCTGGTGGATACCAGAGTGGACCACCACAACCACCACCATGACATTATCAAACCCACCCCTCCACTAACCCAGTCACCCCCTCCTCTGCACAACACCGCCTACCCCCAGAGCCCTAACATACGACCCCCCTCAGACACCCCACCAACTCCCAGAGGGGAATGCAGCAGCCCTCCCTGCGATACCGCCACCGCCACCCCCTCCCCCTCAACACCCCCAGACGTCCCCAACCAAACAACACCGTCATCATCCCCCGACCCTCCTCCCAGCCCAGACTCCTCCCAGTCTCAGAGAGAGGCCCGGCCTCTTGGCCCTGACTCCGCCCTCAGTGAGCTGGAGGCAGTCAAAGAGAACAGCTGCTCCAATGGCCAGGTCCAGGAGCGGGACCAGGGCCAGGTTCCATCCCTCCCCACCAGCCAATCAGAGGGGCCCTCGGCCGCTGGCGACTCCGAGGATCCCCACGTCCCAGATGAGGACCATGCCTATGCCCTGCCCACCCCCAACCTTACACCCACCAGAACGGGCGGTGCCCCCACCAACACCCCCACCACTCTCCTCCTGCCCAAGCTTAGGGACAAGGGTGTTCTACTACGCCCACCGAGTATGGCTGGGCCTGGGGACATGGAGCCTGCTCTGAAGAGACGGTGCCTCCGTATCCGAGATCAGATCAAGTAGGGAAGGGAGGTAGGTGTCTCTTGTTACAATAGGTTTTTGGGACACTGTAACGCAATGGAGATGTTAGGATACCTACAGAGGAATCTGAATGAGAAAGACAGAAGACGTGAAAATTAGGTAAAGGAACTTCCATAAAGATTAAATAAGATTAGAAGAAGGCACACAATTAACTGTTTCTCTCTATCACCAACATTCACACCCAGACACCCAGACACCCACACAGAACCCCGTAGGAAACAAGCCGACATCCAAAAAAAGCACTGTCACTGTAACAGGTGATTCCAAGATGCCTTTTCAAAGTGACTCTCACTTTCTCTCTGCTCTGCCCCTTCCTCTGGCCTAGCTATAACCCTAGATCTGTCTGTCTGTCTGTCTGTCTGTCCCTTCCTCTGGCCTAGCTATAACCCTAGATATGTCTGTCTGTCTGTCTGTCCCTTCCTCTGGCCTAGCTATAACCCTAGATATGTCTGTCTGTCTGTCCCTTCCTCTGGCCTAGCTATAACCCTAGATATGTCTGTCTGTCTGTCTGTCCCTTCCTCTGGCCTAGCTATAACCCTAGATATGTCTGTCTGTCTGTCCCTTCCTCTGGCCTAGCTATAACCCTAGAGCTGTCTGTCTGTCCCTTCCTTTGGCCTAGCTATAACCCTAGAGCTGTCTGTCTGTCTGTCCATTCCTCTGGCCTAGCTATAACCCTAGAGCTGTCTGTCTGTCTGTCTGCCCCTTCCTCTGGCCTAGCTATAACCCTAGAGCTGTCTGTCTGTCTGTCCATTCCTCTGGCCTAGCTATAACCCTAGAGCTGTCTGTCTGTCTGTCTGTCTGCCCCTTCCTCTGGCCTAGCTATAACCCTAGAGCTGTCTGTCTGCCTGTCTGCCCCTTCCTCTGGCCTAGCTATAACCCTAAAGCTGTCTGTCTGTCTGACTGCCCCTTCCTCTGGCATAGCTATAACCCAAGAGCTGTGTGTCTGTCTGTCTGTATGCCCCTTCCTCTGGCCTAGCTATAACACTAGAGCTGTCTGTCTGTCTGCCCCTTCCTCTGGCCTAGCTGTATCCGTAGAGCTGTCTGTCTGTCTGCCACTTCCTCTGGCCTAGCTATAACCCTAGAGCTGTCTGTCTGTCTGACCCTACCTCTGGCCTAGCTTTAACCCTAGAGCTGTCTGTCTGTCTGCCCCGTCCTCTGGCCTAGCTATAACCCTAAAGCTGTCTGTCTGTCTGTCTGTCCCTTCCTCTGGCCTAGCTATAACCCAAGAGCTGTGTGTCTGTCTGTCTGTATGCCCCTTCTTCTGGCCTAGCTGTCTGTCTGTCTGCCACTTCCTCTGGCCTAGCTATAACCCTAGAGCAGTCTGTCTGCCCCTTCCTCTGGCCTAGCTATAACCCTAGAGCTGTCTGTCTGTCTGTCTGCCCCTTCCTCTGGCCTAGCTTTAACCATAGAGCTGTCTGTCTGTCTGTCTGCCCCTTCCTCTGGCCTAGCTATAACCCTAGAGCTGTCTGTCTGCCTGTCTGCCCCTTCCTCTGGCCTAGCTATAACCCTAAAGCTGTCTGTCTGTCTGTCTGCCCCTTCCTCTGGCCTAGCTTTAACCCTAGAGCTGTCTGGCTGTCTGCCCCTTCCTCTGGCCTAGCTGTATCCGTAGAGCTGTCTGTCTGTCTGCCCCTTCCTCTGGCCGCGCTGTATCCGTAGAGCTGTCTGTCTGCCCCTTCCTCTGACATAGCTATAACCCTAGAGCTGTCTGTCTGTTTGTCTGTCTGTCTGTCTGTCTGTCTGTCTGTCTGTCTGTCTGTCTGTCTGTCTGTCCCTTCCTCTGGCCTAGCTATAACTCTAGAGCTGTCTGTCTGTCTGTCTGTCCCTTCCTCTGGCCTAGCTATAACCCTAAAGCTATCTGTCTGTCTTTCTGCCCCTTCCTCTGGCCTAGCTATAACCCTAAAGCTGTCTGTCTGTCTGCCCCTTCCTCTGGCCTCACTGTATCCGTAGAGCTGTCTGTCTGCCCCTTCCTCTGGCCTAGCTATAACCCTAGATATGTCTGTCTGTCTGTCTGTCCCTTCCTCTGGCCTAGCTATAACCCTAGATATGTCTGTCTGTCTGTCCCTTCCTCTGGCCTAGCTATAACCCTAGAGCTGTCTGTCTGTCCCTTCCTTTGGCCTAGCTATAACCCTAGAGCTGTCTGTCTGTCTGTCCATTCCTCTGGCCTAGCTATAACCCTAGAGCTGTCTGTCTGTCTGTCTGCCCCTTCCTCTGGCCTAGCTATAACCCTAGAGCTGTCTGTCTGTCTGTCCATTCCTCTGGCCTAGCTATAACCCTAGAGCTGTCTGTCTGTCTGTCTGCCCCTTCCTCTGGCCTAGCTATAACCCTAGAGCTGTCTGTCTGCCTGTCTGCCCCTTCCTCTGGCCTAGCTATAACCCTAAAGCTGTCTGTCTGTCTGACTGCCCCTTCCTCTGGCATAGCTATAACCCAAGAGCTGTGTGTCTGTCTGTCTGTATGCCCCTTCCTCTGGCCTAGCTATAACACTAGAGCTGTCTGTCTGTCTGCCCCTTCCTCTGGCCTAGCTGTATCCGTAGAGCTGTCTGTCTGTCTGCCACTTCCTCTGGCCTAGCTATAACCCTAGAGCTGTCTGTCTGTCTGACCCTACCTCTGGCCTAGCTTTAACCCTAGAGCTGTCTGTCTGTCTGCCCCGTCCTCTGGCCTAGCTATAACCCTAAAGCTGTCTGTCTGTCTGTCTGTCTGTCTGTCTGTCTGTCTGTCTGTCTGTCTGTCTGTCCCTTCCTCTGGCCTAGCTATAACCCAAGAGCTGTGTGTCTGTCTGTCTGTATGCCCCTTCTTCTGGCCTAGCTGTCTGTCTGTCTGTCTGCCCCTTCCTCTGGCCTAGCTATAACCCTAGAGCAGTCTGTCTGCCCCTTCCTCTGGCCTAGCTATAACCCTAGAGCTGTCTGTCTGTCTGTCTGCCCCTTCCTCTGGCCTAGCTTTAACCATAGAGCTGTCTGTCTGTCTGTCTGTCTGTCTGCCCCTTCCTCTGGCCTAGCTATAACCCTAGAGCTGTCTGTCTGCCTGTCTGCCCCTTCCTCTGGCCTAGCTATAACCCTAAAGCTGTCTGTCTGTCTGTCTGCCCCTTCCTCTGGCCTAGCTTTAACCCTAGAGCTGTCTGGCTGTCTGCCCCTTCCTCTGGCCTAGCTGTATCCGTAGAGCTGTCTGTCTGCCCCTTCCTCTGACATAGCTATAACCCTAGAGCTGTCTGTCTGTTTGTCTGTCTGTCTGTCTGTCTGTCTGTCTGTCTGTCTGTCTGTCTGTCTGTCTGTCCCTTCCTCTGGCCTAGCTATAACTCTAGAGCTGTCTGTCTGTCTGTCTGTCCCTTCCTCTGGCCTAGCTATAACCCTAAAGCTGTCTGTCTGTCTTTCTGCCCCTTCCTCTGGCCTAGCTATAACCCTAAAGCTGTCTGTCTGTCTGCCCCTTCCTCTGGCCTCACTGTATCTGTAGAGCTGTCTGTCTGCCCCTTCCTCTGGCCTAGCTATAACCCTAGAGCTGTCTGTCTGTCTGTCTGTCTGTCTGTCTGTCTGTCCCTTCCTTTGGCCTAGCTATAACCCTAGAGCTGTCTGTCTGTCTGTCCCTTCCTCTGGCCTAGCTATAACCCTAGAGCTGTCTGTCTGCCTGTCTGCCCCTTCCTCTGGCCTAGCTGTAACCCTAAAGCTGTCTGTCTGTCTGTTTGTCTGTCTGTCTGCCCCTTCCTCTGGCCTAGCTTTAACCATAGAGCTGTCTGTCTGTCTGTCTGCCCCTTCCTCTGGCCTAGCTTTAACCATAGAGCTGTCTGTCTGTCTGTCTGCCCCTTCCTCTGGCCTAGCTGTATCCGTAGAGCTGTCTGTCTGTCTGCCCCTTCCTCTGGCCTAGCTGTATCCGTAGAGCTGTCTGTCTGTCTGCCCCTTCCTCTGGCCTAGCTGTATCCGTAGAGCTGTCTGTCTGCCCCTTCCTCTGACATAGCTATAACCCTAGATATGTCTGTCTGTCTGTCTGTCTGTCTGTCTGTCTGTCCCTTCCTCTGGCCTAGCTGTATCCGTAGAGCTGTCTGTCTGCCCCTTCCTCTGGCCTAGCTATAACCCTAGATATGTCTGTCTGTCTGTCTGCCCCTTCCTCTGGCCTAGCTATAACCCTAGATATGTCTGTCTGTCTGTCTGTCCCTTCCTCTGGCCTAGCTATAACCCTAGATATGTCTGTCTGTCTGTCCCTTCCTCAGGCCTAGCTATAACCCTAGAGCTGTCTGTCTGTCTGTCCCTTCCTCTGGCCTAGCTATAACCCTAGAGCTGTCTGTCTGTCTGTCCCTTCCTCAGGCCTAGCTATAACCCTAGATATGTCTGTCTGTCTGTCCCTTCCTCTGGCCTAGCTATAACCCTAGAGCTGTCTGTCTGTCTGTCCCTTCCTTTGGCCTAGCTATAACCCTAGAGCTGTCTGTCTGTCTGTCCCTTCCTCTGGCCTAGCTATAACCCTAGAGCTGTCTGTCTGTCTGTCTGCCCCTTCCTCTGGCCTAGCTATAACCCTAGAGCTGTCTGTCTGTCTGTCTGCCCCTTCCTCTGGCCTAGCTGTATCCGTAGAGCTGTCTGTCTGCCCCTTCCTCTGGCCTAGCTATAACCCTAGAGCTGTCTGTCTGTCTTTCTGCCCCTTCCTCTGGCCTAGCTATAACCCTAAAGCTGTCTGTCTGTCTGTCTGTCTGCCCCTTCCTCTGGCCTAGCTGTAACCCTAGAGCTGTCTGTCTGTCTGCCCCTTCCTCTGGCATAGCTATAACCCAAGAGCTGTGTGTCTGTCTGTCTGTATGCCCCTTCCTCTGGCCTAGCTATAACACTAGAGCTGTCTGTCTGTCTGTCTGCCCCTTCCTCTGGCCTCGCTGTATCCGTAGAGCTGTCTGTCTGCCCCTTCCTCTGGCCTAGCTATAACCCTAGAGCTGTCTGTCTGCCCCTTCCTCTGGCCTAGCTATAACCCTAAAGCTGTCTGTCTGTCTGTCCCTTCCTCTGGCCTAGCTGTAACCCTAAAGCTGTCTGTCTGTCTGCCCCTTCCTCTGGCCTCACTGTATCCGTAGAGCTGTCTGTCTGCCCCTTCCTCTGGCCTAGCTATAACCCTAGAGCTGTCTGTCTGTCTGTCTTTCTGCCCCTTCCTCTGGCCTAGCTATAACCCTAAAGCTGTCTGTCTGTCTGTCCCTTCCTTTGGCCTAGCTATAACCCTAGAGCTGTCTGTCTGTCTGTCCCTTCCTCTGGCCTAGCTATAACCCTAGAGCTGTCTGTCTGCCTGTCTGCCCCTTCCTCTGGCCTAGCTATAACCCTAAAGCTGTCTGTCTGTCTGTCTGCCCCTTCCTCTGGCCTAGCTTTAACCATAGAGCTGTCTGTCTGTCTGTCTGCCCCTTCCTCTGGCCTAGCTTTAACCATAGAGCTGTCTGTCTGTCTGTCTGCCCCTTCCTCTGGCCTAGTTGTATCCGTAGAGCTGTCTGTCTGTCTGCCCCTTCCTCTGGCCTAGCTGTATCCGTAGAGCTGTCTGTTTGTCTGCTTCTTCCTCTGGCCTAGCTGTATCCGTAGAGCTGTCTGTCTGCCCCTTCCTCTGACATAGCTATAACCCTAGATATGTCTGTCTGTCTGTCTGTCTGTCCCTTCCTCTGGCCTAGCTATAACCCTAGATATGTCTGTCTGCCCCTTCCTCTGGCCTAGCTGTATCCGTAGAGCTGTCTGTCTGCCCCTTCCTCTGACATAGCTATAACCCTAGATATGTCTGTCTGTCTGTCTGTCTGTCCCTTCCTCTGGCCTAGCTATAACCCTAGATATGTCTGTCTGTCTGTCCCTTCCTCTGGACTAGCTATAACCCTAGATATGTCTGTCTGTCTGTCCCTTCCTCTGGCCTAGCTATAACCCTAGAGCTGTCTGTCTGTCTGTCCCTTCCTTTGGCCTAGCTATAACCCTAGAGCTGTCTGTCTGTCCCTTCCTCTGGCCTAGCTATAACCCTAGAGCTGTCTGTCTGTCTGTCTGCCCCTTCCTCTGGCCTAGCTATAACCCTAGAGCTGTCTGTCTGTCTGCCCCTTCCTCTGGCCTAGCTGTATCCGTAGGGCTGTCTGTCTGCCCCTTCCTCTGGCCTAGCTATAACCCTAGAGCTGTCTGTCTGTCTTTCTGCCCCTTCCTCTGGCCTAGCTATAACCCTAAAGCTGTCTGTCTGTCTGTCTGTCTGCCCCTTCCTCTGGCCTAGCTGTAACCCTAGAGCTGTCTGTCTGTCTGCCCCTTCCTCTGGCATAGCTATAACCCAAGAGCTGTGTGTCTGTCTGTCTGTATGCCCCTTCCTCTGGCCTAGCTATAACACTAGAGCTGTCTGTCTGTCTGTCTGCCCCTTCCTCTGGCCTCGCTGTATCCGTAGAGCTGTCTGTCTGCCCCTTCCTCTGGCCTAGCTATAACCCTAGAGCTGTCTGTCTGCCCCTTCCTCTGGCCTAGCTATAACCCTAAAGCTGTCTGTCTGTCTGTCTGTCCCTTCCTCTGGCCTAGCTGTAACCCTAGAGCTGTCTGTCTGTCTGTCTGTCTGCCCCTTCCTCTGGCCTAGCTATAACCCTAGAGCTGTCTGTCTGTCTTTCTGCCCCTTCCTCTGGCCTAGCTACACCCTAAAGCTGTCTGTCTGTCTGTCTGTCTGCCCCTTCCTCTGGCCTAGCTGTAACCCTAGAGCTGTCTGTCTGTCTGCCCCTTCCTCTGGCCTAGCTATAACCCTAGATATGTCTGTCTGTCTGTCTGTCCCTTCCTCTGGCCTAGCTATAACCCTAGATATGTCTGTCTGTCTGTCCCTTCCTCTGGCCTAGCTATAACCCTAGAGCTGTCTGTCTGTCTGTCCCTTCCTTTGGCCTAGCTATAACCCTAGAGCTGTCTGTCTGTCTGTCCCTTCCTCTGGCCTAGCTATAACCCTAGAGCTGTCTGTCTGTCTGTCTGTCTGTCTGCCCCTTCCTCTGGCCTAGCTATAACCCTAGAGCTGTCTGTCTGTCTGTCTGCCCCTTCCTCTGGCCTAGCTGTATCCGTAGAGCTGTCTGTCTGCCCCTTCCTCTGGCCTAGCTATAACCCTAGAGCTGTCTGTCTGTCTTTCTGCCCCTTCCTCTGGCCTAGCTATAACCCTAAAGCTGTCTGTCTGTAGTCTGTCTGCCCCTTCCTCTGGCCTAGCTGTAACCCTAGAGCTGTCTGTCTGTCTGCCCCTTCCTCTGGCATAGCTATAACCCAAGAGCTGTGTGTCTGTCTGTCTGTATGCCCCTTCCTCTGGCCTAGCTATAACACTAGAGCTGTCTGTCTGTCTGTCTGCCCCTTCCTCTGGCCTCGCTGTATCCGTAGAGCTGTCTGTCTGCCCCTTCCTCTGGCCTAGCTATAACCCTAGAGCTGTCTGTCTGCCCCTTCCTCTGGCCTAGCTATAACCCTAAAGCTGTCTGTCTGTCTGTCTGTCCCTTCCTCTGGCCTAGCTATAACCCTAGAGCTGTCTGTCTGCCTGTCTGCCCCTTCCTCTGGCCTAGCTATAACCCTAAAGCTGTCTGTCTGTCTGTCTGCCCCTTCCTCTGGCCTAGCTTTAACCATAGAGCTGTCTGTCTGTCTGTCTGCCCCTTCCTCTGGCCTAGCTTTAACCATAGAGCTGTCTGTCTGTCTGTCTGCCCCTTCCTCTGGCCTAGTTGTATCCGTAGAGCTGTCTGTCTGTCTGCCCCTTCCTCTGGCCTAGCTGTATCCGTAGAGCTGTCTGTTTGTCTGCTTCTTCCTCTGGCCTAGCTGTATCCGTAGAGCTGTCTGTCTGCCCCTTCCTCTGACATAGCTATAACCCTAGATATGTCTGTCTGTCTGTCTGTCTGTCCCTTCCTCTGGCCTAGCTATAACCCTAGATATGTCTGTCTGCCCCTTCCTCTGGCCTAGCTGTATCCGTAGAGCTGTCTGTCTGCCCCTTCCTCTGACATAGCTATAACCCTAGATATGTCTGTCTGTCTGTCTGTCCCTTCCTCTGGCCTAGCTATAACCCTAGATATGTCTGTCTGTCTGTCCCTTCCTCTGGACTAGCTATAACCCTAGATATGTCTGTCTGTCTGTCCCTTCCTCTGGCCTAGCTATAACCCTAGAGCTGTCTGTCTGTCTGTCCCTTCCTTTGGCCTAGCTATAACCCTAGAGCTGTCTGTCTGTCCCTTCCTCTGGCCTAGCTATAACCCTAGAGCTGTCTGTCTGTCTGTCTGCCCCTTCCTCTGGCCTAGCTATAACCCTAGAGCTGTCTGTCTGTCTGCCCCTTCCTCTGGCCTAGCTGTATCCGTAGAGCTGTCTGTCTGCCCCTTCCTCTGGCCTAGCTATAACCCTAGAGCTGTCTGTCTGTCTTTCTGCCCCTTCCTCTGGCCTAGCTATAACCCTAAAGCTGTCTGTCTGTCTGTCTGTCTGCCCCTTCCTCTGGCCTAGCTGTAACCCTAGAGCTGTCTGTCTGTCTGCCCCTTCCTCTGGCATAGCTATAACCCAAGAGCTGTGTGTCTGTCTGTCTGTATGCCCCTTCCTCTGGCCTAGCTATAACACTAGAGCTGTCTGTCTGTCTGTCTGCCCCTTCCTCTGGCCTCGCTGTATCCGTAGAGCTGTCTGTCTGCCCCTTCCTCTGGCCTAGCTATAACCCTAGAGCTGTCTGTCTGCCCCTTCCTCTGGCCTAGCTATAACCCTAAAGCTGTCTGTCTGTCTGTCTGTCTGTCCCTTCCTCTGGCCTAGCTGTAACCCTAGAGCTGTCTGTCTGTCTGTCTGTCTGCCCCTTCCTCTGGCCTAGCTATAACCCTAGAGCTGTCTGTCTGTCTTTCTGCCCCTTCCTCTGGCCTAGCTACACCCTAAAGCTGTCTGTCTGTCTGTCTGTCTGCCCCTTCCTCTGGCCTAGCTGTAACCCTAGAGCTGTCTGTCTGTCTGCCCCTTCCTCTGGCCTAGCTATAACCCTAGATATGTCTGTCTGTCTGTCTGTCCCTTCCTCTGGCCTAGCTATAACCCTAGATATGTCTGTCTGTCCCTTCCTCTGGCCTAGCTATAACCCTAGAGCTGTCTGTCTGTCTGTCCCTTCCTTTGGCCTAGCTATAACCCTAGAGCTGTCTGTCTGTCTGTCCCTTCCTCTGGCCTAGCTATAACCCTAGAGCTGTCTGTCTGTCTGTCTGTCTGTCTGCCCCTTCCTCTGGCCTAGCTATAACCCTAGAGCTGTCTGTCTGTCTGTCTGCCCCTTCCTCTGGCCTAGCTGTATCCGTAGAGCTGTCTGTCTGCCCCTTCCTCTGGCCTAGCTATAACCCTAGAGCTGTCTGTCTGTCTTTCTGCCCCTTCCTCTGGCCTAGCTATAACCCTAAAGCTGTCTGTCTGTCTGTCTGTCTGTCTGCCCCTTCCTCTGGCCTAGCTGTAACCCTAGAGCTGTCTGTCTGTCTGCCCCTTCCTCTGGCATAGCTATAACCCAAGAGCTGTGTGTCTGTCTGTCTGTATGCCCCTTCCTCTGGCCTAGCTATAACACTAGAGCTGTCTGTCTGTCTGTCTGCCCCTTCCTCTGGCCTCGCTGTATCCGTAGAGCTGTCTGTCTGCCCCTTCCTCTGGCCTAGCTATAACCCTAGAGCTGTCTGTCTGCCCCTTCCTCTGGCCTAGCTATAACCCTAAAGCTGTCTGTCTGTCTGTCTGTCCCTTCCTCTGGCCTAGCTGTAACCCTAGAGCTGTCTGTCTGTCTGTCTGTCTGCCCCTTCCTCTGGCCTAGCTATAACCCTAGAGCTGTCTGTCTGTCTTTCTGCCCCTTCCTCTGGCCTAGCTATAACCCTAAAGCTGTCTGTCTGTCTGTCTGTCTGTCTGCCCCTTCCTCTGGCCTAGCTGTAACCCTAGAGCTGTCTGTCTGTCTGCCCCTTCCTCTGGCCTAGCTGTATCCGTAGAGCTGTCTGTCTGTCTGCCCCTTCCTCTGGCCTAGCTGTATCCGTAGAGCTGTCTGTCTGTCTGCCCCTTCCTCTGGCCTAGCTGTATCCGTAGAGCTGTCTGTCTGCCCCTTCCTCTGACATAGCTATAACCCTAGATATGTCTGTCTGTCTGTCTGTCTGTCTGTCTGTCTGTCTGTCCCTTCCTCTGGCCTAGCTATAACCCTAGAGCTGTCTGTCTGTCTGTCCCTTCCTCTGGCCTAGCTATAACCCTAGATATGTCTGTCTGTCTGTCTGTCCCTTCCTCTGGCCTAGCTATAACCCTAGAGCTGTCTGTCTGTCTGTCCCTTCCTTTGGCCTAGCTATAACCCTAGAGCTGTCTGTCTGTCTGTCCCTTCCTCTGGCCTATCTATAACCCTAGAGCTGTCTGTCTGTCTGTCTGCCCCTTCCTCTGGCCTAGCTATAACCCTAGAGCTGTCTGTCTGTCTGTCTGCCCCTTCCTCTGGCCTAGCTGTATCCGTAGAGCTGTCTGTCTGCCCCTTCCTCTGGCCTAGCTATAACCCTAGAGCTGTCTGTCTGTCTTTCTGCCCCTTCCTCTGGCCTAGCTATAACCCTAAAGCTGTCTGTCTGTCTGTCTGTCTGCCCCTTCCTCTGGCCTAGCTGTAACCCTAGAGCTGTCTGTCTGTCTGCCCCTTCCTCTGGCATAGCTATAACCCAAGAGCTGTGTGTCTGTCTGTCTGTATGCCCCTTCCTCTGGCCTAGCTATAACACTAGAGCTGTCTGTCTGTCTGTCTGCCCCTTCCTCTGGCCTAGCTGTATCCGTAGAGCTGTCTGTCTGCCCCTTCCTCTGGCCTAGCTGTAACCCTAGAGCTGTCTGTCTGTCTGCCCCTTCCTCTGGCCTAGCTATATCCCTAGAGCTGTCTGTCTGTCTGCCCCTTCCTCTGGCCTAGCTTTAACCCTAGAGCTGTCTGTCTGCCCCTTCCTCTGGCCTAGCTATAACCCTAGAGCTGTCTGTCTGTCTGTCCCTTCCTCTGGCCTAGCTATAACCCTAGAGCTGTCTGTCTGCCTGTCTGCCCCTTCCTCTGGCCTAGCTATAACCCTAAAGCTGTCTGTCTGTCTGTCTGCCCCTTCCTCTGGCCTAGCTTTAACCATAGACAGACAGACAGCTCTGTCTGCCCCTTCCTCTGGCCTAGCTTTAACCATAGAGCTGTCTGTCTGTCTGTCTGCCCCTTCCTCTGGCCTAGTTGTATCCGTAGAGCTGTCTGTCTGTCTGCCCCTTCCTCTGGCCTAGCTGTATCCGTAGAGCTGTCTGTCTGTCTGCCCCTTCCTCTGGCCTAGCTGTATCCGTAGAGCTGTCTGTCTGCCCCTTCCTCTGACATAGCTATAACCCTAGATATGTCTGTCTGTCTGTCTGTCTGTCCCTTCCTCTGGCCTAGCTATAACCCTAGAGCTGTCTGTCTGCCCCTTCCTCTGGCCTAGCTATAACCCTAAAGCTGTCTGTCTGTCTGTCTGTCTGTCCCTTCCTCTGGCCTAGCTGTAACCCTAGAGCTGTCTGTCTGTCTGTCTGTCTGCCCCTTCCTCTGGCCTAGCTATAACCCTAGAGCTGTCTGTCTGTCTTTCTGCCCTTCCTCTGGCCTAGCTATAACCCTAAAGCTGTCTGTCTGTCTGTCTGTCTGCCCCTTCCTCTGGCCTAGCTGTAACCCTAGAGCTGTCTGTCTGTCTGCCCCTTCCTCTGGCCTAGCTATAACCCTAGAGCTGTCTGTCTGTCTGTCCCTTCCTTTGGCCTAGCTATAACCCTAGAGCTGTCTGTCTGTCTGTCCCTTCCTCTGGCCTAGCTATAACCCTAGAGCTGTCTGTCTGTCTGTCTGTCTGCCCCTTCCTCTGGCCTAGCTATAACCCTAGAGCTGTCTGTCTGTCTGTCTGCCCCTTCCTCTGGCCTAGCTGTATCCGTAGAGCTGTCTGTCTGCCCCTTCCTCTGGCCTAGCTATAACCCTAGAGCTGTCTGTCTGTCTTTCTGCCCCTTCCTCTGGCCTAGCTATAACCCTAAAGCTGTCTGTCTGTCTGTCTGTCTGCCCCTTCCTCTGGCCTAGCTGTAACCCTAGAGCTGTCTGTCTGTCTGCCCCTTCCTCTGGCATAGCTATAACCCAAGAGCTGTGTGTCTGTCTGTCTGTATGCCCCTTCCTCTGGCCTAGCTATAACACTAGAGCTGTCTGTCTGTCTGTCTGCCCCTTCCTCTGGCCTCGCTGTATCCGTAGAGCTGTCTGTCTGCCCCTTCCTCTGGCCTAGCTATAACCCTAGAGCTGTCTGTCTGCCCCTTCCTCTGGCCTAGCTATAACCCTAAAGCTGTCTGTCTGTCTGTCTGTCCCTTCCTCTGGCCTAGCTGTAACCCTAGAGCTGTCTGTCTGTCTGTCTGTCTGTCTGTCTGTCTGTCTGCCCCTTCCTCTGGCCTAGCTATAACCCTAGAGCTGTCTGTCTGTCTTTCTGCCCCTTCCTCTGGCCTAGCTATAACCCTAAAGCTGTCTGTCTGTCTGTCTGTCTGCCCCTTCCTCTGGCCTAGCTGTAACCCTAGAGCTGTCTGTCTGTCTGCCCCTTCCTCTGGCATAGCTATAACCCAAGAGCTGTGTGTCTGTCTGTATGCCCCTTCCTCTGGCCTAGCTATAACACTAGAGCTGTCTGTCTGTCTGTCTGCCCCTTCCTCTGGCCTCGCTGTATCCGTAGAGCTGTCTGTCTGCCCCTTCCTCTGGCCTAGCTGTAACCCTAGAGCTGTCTGTCTGTCTGCCCCTTCCTCTGGCCTAGCTATATCCCTAGAGCTGTCTGTCTGTCTGCCCCTTCCTCTGGCCTAGCTTTAACCCTAGAGCTGTCTGTCTGCCCCTTCCTCTGGCCTAGCTATAACCCTAGAGCTGTCTGTCTGTCTGCCCCTTCCTCTGGCCTAGCTGTGTCCGTAGAGCTGTCTGTCTGCCCCTTCCTCTGGCCTAGCTATAACCCTAGAGCTGTCTGTCTGTCTGTCTGTCTGTCCCTTCCTCTGGCCTAGCTATAACCCTAGAGCTGTCTGTCTGTCTGTCCCTTCCTCTGGCCTAGCTGTAAGCCTAGAGCTGTCTGTCTGTCTGTCTGTCTGTCCCTTCCTCTGGCCTAGCTGTAACCCTAGAGTAGTGAGGAGTGCCAGGTTACTGAGATTCTCTCTCTTTGGCGCCATTCCAGTTTAGTGGCCATGCGCATATTGTGTGACCCATGTGTGTGTGTGTGTCTTCATTGCACCGGACAAGTTCAATCAAACAGTGCTGTATTCAAATCCGTTTTGAACCCAGGTCTGGTGAGAAAGTGTGTGTGTGTGTGTGTCTGAGTGAGGTCCACTGGTCAGCAACTCACCAAACACACCACGCTGTGATATTATTTTCTACTATGAGCCTCCACTCTTCTGCCCCAGCCGTCTTTCTGGTGTTGTCGTGGAGACGGTGGCGATCATCAGACTTGGCGGCGCTGTGGATATGTGTGTTTGTGTGCTGTGAATATGAGAGCCAGCCCTCAGTGATAGAGCTCTGGGGCTTCAGAAAACGGAGCAGTAGAACCGGAGAGATCCGGTTCCGTGTGTCATCATAATGACTAGCCTAGGCCCCGGCTCTCAGTCTAGTGGTGTAGAATCTTCTCCTCTCACTAAGTAGCATTCTCTCATCTTCTCTCTCCTCCCCTCTCTTCTCTCCTCATTCTTTTCTCCTCTCTCTTCTCCTTTCCTCTCATCTCCCATTTCCTTCTGTCTCCTCACAGCTTCTTCTTCTTCCTGTGAACCAGATGTTCTATGGAAAACATACAGTAGATTACAGTAACAACCCTAACGACCAATCATATTGGAACCCTCCTTACTTTCGACCAATCAGATTGTTCTCCGGTTTCCCCTTTCCAGATTGTTCATTCAAATGGTCCTGTTGCCACCCAGAGCTGTGTGTGATTATGTGCTCATGTTTCAGTTTTACATCCTGGGCTTAATGTACACATGATGACAGAAAAGATTTTCATTTCCAGTTACCTCTACTTACTCCCTTTTCCCATCGCATATCAAAAACCTTGAAAGGTCAAGGGTCATCTTAATAAAAGATGGCTATTGGCAGAGAGTGACACATAACCCCATAACTGGTTTTAACTGGTTTAACGTATACTCCCAACAGCAACATGCCAGAAGTATTAAACGATTTGCTTTTGCAGAGAGCGATGTCCCTGCTTCACCCTTTGTCATTTGTTGTGGTTTTGCGCGGTCCGCCGGTCCCCTTAGTAACCAATACATATGAAAATCACAGTGTGTTGCCAGCATTGCGCAGACGGATTTATTGCTTGGTGTTCTATGTAAGGGGAGCCGGTGTGTGTGTGTGTGTGTGTGTGTGTGTGTGTGTGTGTGTGTACATACGTGCACGCGTGCCCGTGTGTAATGGGAGCTGGGCTGCGTTCATAGTCGACTGATTTTAGTTTAGCACCTCTCAGCGCCGAGGGGAATATGGTTATCTAGTTCCATTGTGTTCACTGCTAAAAGTCTTCTTAAAAAAACATTTAAAGTATTTTAGCTCTGACAGAATCAACAGGCCAACTGGAGGATTTCACCTCAGGAAATAGGCCGGTTTCGTCTCAGTTTTCCCTGCCTTTATTTGGGCTATTTTATTGCCATGCGGAAATGGATCCCTCCACATTGGTTTTTGCAGAGCATTTGAAACTAAAACGGAGAGGGACACAGGGAGTAGAGTTAGAGAGTACGGAGAGCAATGGCTTCTTGGCCCCTCGTACGTGTGCATGTGCGTGTGCATGTGCGTGTGTGTCTGTCCTCTTGTCCGCCTATGCATTTTTACTCCCCAAAAAGTCCTGAAAATTCACGAAAACAGAGCTGTTTGTGTGTGTGTGGTGTGTGTCTGTGCGTGCGTGTATGTTTGTGTGCGTGTGGTGTGTGTCTGTGCGTACGTGTCTGTGTGTGTGTGCATGTGTTCAGCACAGATGTTCTTGGTTTGATAGTGCCCTAAACCTCATTCTCACAGGGACTGGCTGGATTAAGGAATGGAGGATTGATAGACGGCAGATCTACAATCTAAGACTGTAATATGGATGTAAATGGAACTGAAATTGACATTTTTCTCGCTCTCATCCCTCCCTGCCTCTCTCCCTCCCTGTCTTTCTCTCTCCGTTTTTCTCTCTCTCTCTGTATGTGATGAACAGGCTCACTGTACAGCGGTGCCAGATCCAGTGCCCCGCCCTCTTGGGTACATCACCAGCACCAACGCCCTCCCTCCAACCCATTACTCAGCCACCTGGGAGATCAACTCCACCCTTCTTCTGACCATGAGGTGCCAATCAAGGAAGCAGTCCAATGGGAGAAGCAGTCCAAGAGTTCAATGTGGACTTCCAGTACATTCACAGCACAAGAGTGTGTGTATGTTTGCGTGTGTGTGTGTGTGTGTGTGTGTGTGTGTGTGTGTGTGTGTGTGTGTGTGTGTGTGTGTGTGTGTGTGTGTGTGTGTGTGTGTGTGTGTGTGTGTGTGTGTGTGTGTGTGTGTGTGTGTGTGTGTGTGTGTGTGTGTGTGTGTGTATATGCACGTTGCATGTACCTTTATGTGGCATTTCTGGACCTTCCCAAGGGACAGACAATTCTATCTCTGATCTCTCCCATAGTCCAGGAGCCTATGAAGCCAGCCCAAAGAGCACACTCAGCCCAGTTCCCAGATACAATCCTCAGCCATAGTCAGGGGCTCTACACTCCACTAGATGGTAGGCTGCTAGGCTACGATCATCAACCTTGTGTGGTCTTCTCCAATGGAGGCTGAACCTGATCTCTTTCCTGGGGAAACGGTTTGTTTTCTCTGCCCGGCTCCACACAAAGAGTCACATTGTTCCTCTCCCCCATATCCCACACTGACTCTCCTACTCTGGTTTTGGGTTACCTGGCTAACAGGGACTCAGGCTTCAGGAGGAGTTTGTCTTTTTAAATTGTTCTGTCTGACAGAGGGCCAGGAATATGTGTACCCTTCTCCTTCTTTCCTGTCCTTTCCACCCCGCAGTCCCCTCTCCAATGGTACACACACTAGTCCTAAAGTGCGACTCTGACACCAATTGCTTGTTAATGTCCTCTTCCCCTTCTATTTCCCCCCTCTATGGACGACGGTCAGTTCAGCATTGTTCTCTGGTGGTTTTCTGTTTGAAAGAGGGATGGAGTCCCTTGGGGCAATGAAAAATGACAAAATAATTTAAACAATGTAATATGATAATGAAAGCGAGAGGGCGCAAGTCCCATATATCATGAAATCCACTATTTGTGACTTGCCTGAGACCGGAAGACTTGTGTCAGCTCCCCAAAACTAATGCCTAGGTTTTGACTCAAAGGGCTAACACAGTCTTGTGGTGCGCCGGAGACCCAGCTTTCGAACCCAGTCATATGATTTACAACACTGACTCGGCCATGGGACAGAGGTAGATCATTTCAGTGTCCAAACCCACTCACTCTGTTGACGCTCTTTATCTTAATCAGATGACTCCTTTTGGTGGGTTTGGGCAGTCATGTTACCAGCCATGGTATTATTTTGAACTGTCAAAGGCTGCAAAAAGCAGCTATCAGTATTACATTTTCCCCTAGCCTGGGGGGTTCATAATGATGATACTAACTATAAACCTGGTCCCAGATCTGTTCATGCTGTCTTGCCCACTCTTCTGGTCATTGTCATGCCAAACAGCACAAACAGATCTGGGATTAGCCTGAAAACGATCTAGTGGTAGCTAGCCATCATCATCTGGAGGCCTTGCCAACACTCATCGTCACATTGTGAGAATTCACTTTTAGTTTTTGCTTTACCTAGACTTTGACTTTATATTAATTTATGAATGATGCCTTCGTAGATCTCCAGAAAGTGCTTTATTGATTGTTATTTTGATCCTGATTATTATACTGTACTTACCAGTGTCCAAATGTTTTGTTTGAATTTGTCCACTAGAGTGCAGTGTCTGTCTTTGGAACATAGCAACTACCTGTCTCATATACCTTCTATAAATAGAGTTTTCAATAGCGTACACAAGTGTTCATTCAACCATACATTTAGTGCCAATTATAAGTCTTGTCTTTTTTCATGACAGCCCAGTTTCAACAATGCCTCGATCTATGCCTCGATCCAGCCACAGAACATCACCTATTGCCATCACTATAGCCAAAGTAGAACATTGCCACAACCATAGAAATACAATTCCTAGAAGGATGTCCCCATTCAAGTCAATGAGGCCATAATGGGTCATTCTATTTCTATGGCCACAACAACATTGCCAAGTCATTGGCTGGAAAGCAGACTCCTTGCTGCGGGGGAGTGACCACACTGGCTTTCCAGGGTCTTTCTATAGTCATGACCTCGAATAGCCTCCTGACCCACACACACACACACACTCCCCTCCCTCGCACACCCACACAAACACGCACACACATGCCTCTGCCATTTCAAAACTGCATTCCAAAAAGCACGTCAATCAGCATGTGTAACCATGGTGAAAAGTAGCTCATTCCAGTCAACATGCTCACCTTAGGTTATACCCTGTAGTGTCATTGTAATCTTAGTCTGGCCAAGGGACTGTGTCAACAACTAGTATATGAGTCAGCGGTGGCGTCAATTGGCGTCTCTCTATACTATCAGTCTTGTGATATCGGGCGTACTCCCCTAGCCATACCTTAGTGCAGTGTTTCCCAACCCTGGTCCTCCAGGACCCCCAACAGTACACAGTTTAGTTGTAGCCTTTGACAAACACACCTCATTCAACTCATTGAGGGCTTGATGATTAGTTGACAAATGAATCAGGTGTTCTTGTCCATGGTTACAATAAAAATGTGTACTGTTGGGGGTTGTGGAGGAGCAGTGTTGGGACACAATGCTTTAGTGGCCAAGAAGTGAACAAAAAACTGCCATGGTATATTGAACATCTGCCTATAGTAACTAACTAACTCAAACCCTAACCCTATAGTATACTACACCTACCATTACTGTCCCTTACCTGTTTATTCAATACTTTGGGGGGAAATTGGAAAGAACAAAAAAATGCTAAGTTGTCTGAAATCCATAGATTGTGGACTCGGGACATGTAGGGCACCGTATACTTGACAATTCACAGATTGTTTGTATTTAGACCTAAATGAATAGGATCAACTGGGAGCTGTTTGGTGGAGACCTATTTGTAAAGTGAATAAAGGCTATTCTGAGAACAACAGCATCATGTGTTATGTCATCGTTTACTTTGTATTACAGAACAAATATACTTTTCAATGGAAAATGGTCCAAGTATAGCAACCAAGGTCAAAACTATTCACTGAAACGTTGTAACATCCGGATGTGGGATAGATAACATTCTCTCTGCCATACCTTGGTTGTATCCAAAATGTCACCTTATTCCCTATACAGTGCACAACTTTTGATCTGAGCCCTATGCACTATATAGTCCACTGCTTTTGACCAGAGCCCACAATATGGTTCAATTTGGGATGCAAGCCTTTATCTCAGTTAATGAAGTTGTTACAATTAAGCAATAATGCACGACGGGATGTGGTATATGGCCAATATACCACGGCTAAGGGCTGTTCATAGCACGACGCAAAGCGGAGTTGGCCATATACCAAAAACCCCTGAGGTGCCTTATTGCTATTATAAACTGGTTACCAATGTAATTAGAACAGTCAAAATAAACGCTTTGTCATTCCCATGGTATACGGTCTGATATACCACGGCTGTCAGCCAATCAGCATTCAGGGCTCGACCTCACCCAATTTATACTTTAACACATTTGACAGAATGACAGAATATCTGGAATGATTTATTCTATAAAATGTCTAGCATACTTTTACAACCTTTGTTTTGAATACAGATTCCAGTTTTGATTTGATAAAAATACATAAAATCTATAGAATGCCATTAAAAGCGGTATAAATCAATAACTAATTCGAAGTTTGTCACAGAAACATAAAACTAGGTATGATTTATTCTATAAATGTCTAGTAAACTTTTACAATATTTTATTTGAGTAAACATTCTAGTTCTGATAGAAATACATAACATCTATAAAATGTCATTTAAAGCGATATAAATCAATAACCTTTTCACAGATTATGACAGAAGAATCAAACTAGGTATGATTTATTCTATAAATGTCTAGCATACTTTTACAATATTTTTTTCGGAAAAATTCCAGTTTTGATTTGATAGAAATACATAAAATCTATAAGATGCCATTTAAAGCGGTATAAATCAATAACTAATTCACTGTTTGACACAGAAACATCAAACTTCATATGATTTATTCTATAAATGTCTAGCATACTTTTACAACCTTCTGTTTAGAGTAAACACTACAGTTTTGATTTGATATAAATACATAAAATCTATAAGATGCCCTTTAAAGCGGTATAAATCAATAACTAACTCGCTGTTTGACACAGAAACAAACTTTGTATGACTTATTCTATAAATGTCTAGCATACTTTTACAACCTTCTGTTTTGAGTAAAAATTCCAGTTTTGATTTGATAGAGGGCATGTAGTCCGTCTAGAGGGCGTGTGGTCAAAGTTCTAACGAGTCTGTTATACCCTATTAGAAGGGGCCTGGCAGAAAATTCTGCATCTTCAGTCATATTAGATTACAGGAAAAAACTACGTGATGAAGGGGTCAGGCCTGACTAACAGAGAAGACCGGTGGATGGATCAAGAAGACCAAGAGGATCAACATGGACATTCCACAGTGGAGATAAGGAAAACTAAGAGTGAACCATAACATACATTACCGTTCAAAAGTTTGGAGTCACTGTTTTTGAAAGAAAAGCAAATTTTTTTGTCCATGAAAATAAGATCAAATTGATCATAAATACAGTGTAGACAATGTTAATGTTGTAAATGACTATTGTAGCTGGAAATGGCAGATTTTGGGGGGGAATATCTACATTTCCATACAGAGGCCCATTATCAGCAACCATCACTCCTGTGTTCCAATGGCACGTTGTGTTAGCTAATCCAAGTTTATCATTTGAAAAGGCTAATTGATCCTATGAGGACCTTGTGGATCAGATTTACCATTATACCCATTGATCAAACGTATAACAGACAGACACTGCTAAAAAGGTGTTGTTTGTGATATCTACACTCAGTTGCCACTTTATTAGGTTCGCCATCCTATTCACGAAAATAAATTGCTCCTACATACAGTTGAAGTCGGAAGTTTACATACACCTTAGCCAAATACATTTAAACTCAGTTTTTCACAATTCCTGACATTTAATCCTGGTAAAAATTCCCTGTCTTCGGTCAGTTAGGATCACCACTTAATTTTAAGAATGTGAAATGTCAGAATAATAGTAGAGAGAATGATTTATTTCAGCTTTTATTTCTTTCATCACATTCCCAGTGGGTCAGAAGTTTACATACACTCAATTAGCATTTGGTAGCATTGCTTTTAAATTGTTTAACTTTGGTAAAACATTTCGGGTAGCCTTCCACAAGCTTCCCACAATAAGTTGGGTGAATTTTGGCCCATTCCTCCTGACAGAGCTGGTGTAACTGAGTCAGGTTTGAAGGCCTCCTTGCTTGCACACGCTTTTTCAGTTCTGCCCACAAATGTTCTATAGGATTGAGGTCAGGGCTTTGTGATGGCCACTCCAATACCTTGACTTTGTTGTCCTTAAGCCATTTTCTCCACAACTTTGGAAGTATGCTTGGGGTCATTGTCCATTTGGAAGACCCATTTGTGATCAAGATTTAACTTCCTGACTGATGTCTTGAGATGTTGCTTAAATATATCCACATAATTTTCCAGCCTCATGATGCCATCTACTTTGTGAAGTGCACCAGTCCCTCCTGCAGCAAAGCAACCCCACATCATGATGCTGCCACCCTCGTGCTTCATGGTTGGGATGGTGTTCTTCGGCTTGCAAGCCTCCCCCTTTTTCCTCCAAACATAACAATGGTCATTATGGCCAAACAGTTCTATTTTTGTTTCATCAGACCAGAGGACATTTCTCCAAAAAGTATGATCTTTGTCCCCATGTGCAGTTGCAAACCGTAGTCTGGCTTTTTTATGGAGGTTTTGGAGCAGTGGCTTCTTCCTTGTTGAGCGGCCTTTCAGGTTATGTCGATATAGGACTCGTTTTACTGTGGATATAAATACTTTTATACCTGTTTCCTCCAGAGTCTTCACAAGGTCCTTTGCTCAAATTATGTCAATTAGCCTATCAGAAGCTTCTAAAGCCATGACATAATTTTATGGAATTTTCCAAGCTATTTAAAGGCACAGTCAACTTAGTGTTCAAAGGGGGAGACACTCTAGACCCAAACAGCTATAGACCTATATCTATCCTACCCTGCCTTTCTAAGGTCTTCGAAAGCCAAGTTAACAAACAGATTACCGACCATTTCGAATCCCACCATACCTTCTCCGCTATGCAAACTGGTTCCAGAGCTGGTCATGGGTGCACCTCAGCCACGCTCAAGGTCCTAAACGATATCATAACCGCAATCGATAAGAGACATTACTGTGCAGCCGTATTCATCGACCTGGCCAAGGCTTTCGACTCTGTCAATCACCACATTCTTATCGGCAGACTCAACAG